>NW_006408537.1:23690635-23691186 GCF_000296735.1 Chrysochloris asiatica | reverse complement strand
ATGTGACTTATATTTTATCAATAGTGTAAATGGAAAATTTCTTATTAGTTAATAAAATTCAGTTTACTGAATTTTTATATTTTATATTTCCAGGCATGTGGCCCCTGGGCTGCAGGTACCGGCACCGACGAAGCTGGGTGAGGCCCAGCGCAAGGCTTTCCTCTGCCACCCAGGTCTGAATGCCCTTGATCCGCTTCCTTGCACTGCCTGGGCCTGGGTTTCGCTTACTGAGCAACAATTTATTGGATCCTTACTCTCCAGAGTAAGGAGGTGGGCTCGACCAACTTAGAGATCCACAAGCCCAGCCCAAAGCATCTCATTACAACCCTGTCACCCCTACTGCGCTTCTGCCTCTTGACTGACTCAACATCCAAGGACAGAAATCCCACCTTTGAGCAGGACTTAAGGGTCATCGCTCAAGGAGATTAGTGTTTAACAGCGACCACACAACCGCCACTCGTCTTTCTGTCATGCTGTAGTGGTTTGAACTGCTGTGATTCTGAGGGCTATGCCACCGGTATTTTAAATAACCAGCAGGGTCACCCATGGTG
>NW_006408537.1:23651985-23686234 GCF_000296735.1 Chrysochloris asiatica | reverse complement strand
TTTTTTTTTTTTTTTTCTCTCCATTTAAAACTGTCTATTTTATCCTGAAATATACCTGATTTCCTCACCATCTGGTTCAAACAAACTATGCAGTCCAGCACATTAACCCATATTGTTGTTGTTGTTGTTAGGTTCTATCAAGTCAGTACCAACTCATAGCAACCCTATGCACAGCAGAACGAAACACTGCCTGATCCTAGGCCAACCTCACTATTGTTGCCACTCTTGAGTCCATTGATGCTGCCACCAGGCCAAACCCATACTGTTGTTATTAAGTTGCCGTCAAGCCGGTTCCGACCCATAGCGACCCTGTACAGGGTTTCTGAGGCTGTAAATCTTTATGGGAGCAGAAAGCCTCATCTTTCTCCCGCAGAACTGCTAGTAGTTTCAAACTGCTCACCATGAGGTTAGCAGCCCAACTCGTAACTACTATGCTACCAGAGCTCCTTAAACCCATATTATAGAGATACAAATCAAAACAAAAATGAGGTATCTCACACCAGGAATAATAGCAAAGTTCAAAAAACCAAAGAACAAAAAATGCTGGCAAGGATGTGGAGAGACTGGGACCTTCTTACATTACTGGTGGGACTGTAAAATGGTTCAACCAATCTGGAAAATGATATGATGCTTCCTCAGAAAATTGGAAAAAGAAATACCTGATGATCCAGTAATTTCTCAACTTGGTATACATCCACAAGAAATATGAGCCAGTACACGAGTAGATATATGCACACCAATGCTTACTGCAGCACTATTCACAATAGCAAAAAGCTGAAGACTGCCTTAGTGCCCATCAATGGAAGAATGGATAAACAAACTTTGATACGTATACATAATTGAACACTAAGCCACCTTGAAAAATGACAATGTAACTGCAAACTACTGCATAATATGGATGAACCTTGAGGATATTATGCTGAGTGAAATTAGTCATAAAGAAACAAATATTGCATAAGACCATTATTGTTCAAGCTTTAAAAAAAAAAGATATCCATACTAACAGAAAAAAAAAATTCTTTGTTGGTTACCAGCTGTGGAGGGAGGGGATGGCAGAGGACAAGTTAGGAGACAGTCACATCATTGCTTGGGTATTTGTTGTTAGATGCCATCGAGTTGGTACCAACTCATAACGTCCTTATGCACAGCAAAACGAAACACTGCCCGATCCTGGGCCAACCTCACAATACCGTTGCCATACTTGAGCCCAGCGATGCTGCCACTTTTCCAATCCATCTCACTGGGGGTCTTCTTCTTTTTCTCTGACCCTCCATCTTACCAAACATGATATGCTTCTCCAGCAACTGGTCCTTCCTGACAATATGTCCAAAATATGTAAGACAAAGTTTGGCCATCCTGGCCTGCAAGGAACACTCTGGCTGCATTTCTTCCAACACAAATCTGTTGGTTCTTTTGGCAGCCCACAGCACTTTCAATATTTTCCTCCAACACCGTAACTCAAAAGCATGAGTTCATCTACAGTTTTCCTTGTTCACTGTCCAGCTTTGGGGAGGGCAATATACAAGAAGAGGGAGAGGAGTGGAAGAACAAGAAAGATAAGGGAATACTTAGGTAGGTTTGCAAAGGTTAAATGGGACAGAGGTAAACAGTGATCTATACTCAACCTTGAACAACAGGGCTCTGTGATACAGAAATCAGGGCACAGTCTAAATGAGTAAAGGAGGGTAAATAGTGTTAAGATGCTTGACGATCTTAATGGATATTGGTTTCCCTTGCCTACTTTTGTAAATTAGACACTTAATTGGGATAGAAAGGAATATCGGGAAACATAATTACAGAAAGCTTGTAAGCCCGTCTTCAGACTATAACTCGTTATTGTTGTTGTTAAATACCGTGAAGTCAGTTCCGACTCACAATGACCCTGCAAAGGGTTTCCGAGGCTGTATATCTTTACAGGAGTAGAACACCTCATCTTTCTCCCGCAGAACCGCTGGTAGTTTCAAACTGCTGACCTTGAGGTTGGCAGCCCGACTTGTAACCACTATGCTATTGGAATACCTAAAAGGGGTTTTACAACTAGCCCAGTGAAATAGGCTTCTTGCAGAGCCTTTATAGTGTATAGAACCTTCTGAGGCAGGATACTCCCATTTGAAAGGACATGTAGACCAGCCCGAAGAAGCTAGAGGATCAGAAGACACTTCTTGAAAGAATGAGCAGCAGGAAAAAGCAAAAACAGCAGTCTGTTCAGCTACAAGAACAAGCAAGCTGTTTGCCTGGGAGACATCAAGGGAAGAATCAATTCCCTTCAGGACAAATCCCCCCCCAATACTGAAAATCAAAGGGAACACATGAGCAGGAATGAAGGCTCACTGGTGTCCACCTTGGTCTACTTGTGAGTGAATATGGGGGAAAGGCAATAATGAAGACATGGACTGAGTTCGACCACGCTCCATAGATTCCTGTCGACCTTGACATGAGAGAGAGAAGAGGAAGGGCTGGTTGGTCCGAAGTTTGGAGAGACTTGGAAACTCCTGAGACCATGGGCACTGACCTAGCCACTAGGGACTAGAGCTGAGAGTGAAACGTCCAGCTGATATGAAGTGGGGGAAGGTGCTCTAGAACACCCAAACTTATAGACAATACCTATTTTACCTCGCTTGGATGGCTTGATGATCAGAACTCGACTAGAGGAAGATAAGAAGTTTGATAAAGGAAGCAAGTGTAAATTGCTACAGTTTGATGAGCTTGATCTATGCTTATTGATGTAGTAGCTCAAAATACCGAAAGGGAAGGAGTCTTCTCATCAAGCATCAAGTCTAGTCCCTTCAGTACACAGAGTTGATAGGGATGGGCAATTTAGACACTGACTACTTAAAATGTGTGTGTGTGGGGGGGGGTGGAACTATAAAGGCACTAAGTGGCTGGCTTACAAGTTTTCAAGAGGAAGTTTCGTTTCAGAGTGAGGGGCAGAAGGTAGAGTCCCCACTGAATAAATTTCATATTATCTAGATGGATCTGGTGAAAGGATAGGATTCTTTTGATTCAACAGTAATTATTATCATGACTAATTGCAAGTGTCACAACTGTTAAGGTAGAAGTTGTGTAACAAAGGGGAAGGGAGTAGTTAATCTTACATTCCAGGCACAGAGGACCCTAGGATCATCAAGAGAGAAAAGCATAAACAGAATATGGTATTCTAACCAGAGAAGCAGTGACCCCAGAGATGGAGGCAGAGGGGATGGCTTGGAGAGATAAAACAGCAGAGTCTAGACTCATGGAAAGAGAAAGGCTGTGTACTGGCAGGCAGGAGTCTGGCTTTCAAAATGTGCCCTGTGCTTGTTTAAATGAATATATATTCCTGTGATTTTTTTGTGTACATCAAAAAAAAGAGGCAACAGAGGCACATACTATTAAGGGATGGTGTGTGTAGGGGATTGTAACCATTGCAATGAAACAAAATACAATTGGTTGAGTGCAAACTAATGTTCTCACGTCACTTAACTCTCAATAAAAGCTTTAAAAATTTTAAAAAAAAAAAAAAAAAAGAGAGAGAGATAATGAAGAAGACTTCCAGCAAGATGGCTGACTGTGCAAATGCAATACAGGGATCCCTTAATACAAAACTATGAGACACCAAATGAAACAGACACAGATGAAAATTCTGGAACCCTGAACTATGAAGAAGGGTTAGAGAAGTGGATTGAATGCTTGCTGGAAGGAGAAGCTGAGTATGGACATTAACAGAGGTAGACGGACTAGTGAACAACCAGCTAGACACAGCTTGACCATTTAGTGAGCAGTTTGGCAACACACAGAGGTCTGGCACAGCAGTTTTACACAGGCAACAGGGACAAGACATATCATAATCAAGCTCTCCAAAATCAAAACTAAAGAGAGAAATCTGAAAGCAGGCAGGGAAAAGAGAAGTGTTACTTACAAAGGCAAACAAATTAAGCTCTGCTCTTTCCGCAGAAACCATGCAGGCAAGAGGGCAATGAAGAGACATATATAAAATGCTTCAAAAAAAAAGCTTCCAACCAAGAATCACCTACCCAGCAGAGCTGTCAATCAAATATGACAGTGTAATAAAAATACTTCAAGACAATCAGAAGGTAAGGGACTTTGTCAAAGCCAACCCAGCACTTCAAAACATCTTAAAGGGAGTTCTTTGGACTGAGAACCAACAAGAACAGACAACAACCAGAGACTGACATATGTGGCAGCACCACCTGGAAGTCAATCGACAGATGGAAGAGTCCAGAATAGAACAGAATTACAAGAATGAATTCAGATGATCTGGACATTCAGTCTACCATCAAAACAATTACAATGTGAAAGAAGGTAAAAATATAGGTACAGAGATCCAGATGATGATGAGGTCAGGTAGATAAATAGACTGTTTTAAATGGAGGAAAAAGTTAATAGAATATAGGGTAACCTCAAAAAAATTAATACTTCACAGCATACCAAGAAAATGAAAATCCAAGAAGCAAGCACATGGAAACATTTAAAATATGAAGCTTAAGAAAAGATACCCATACTAGAAGAAGAAGAAAAAAATCTTTATTGTCAACCAGGAATGGGAGGAAGAGGACAGTAGATCACAGGTTAGGGGATAGACTCATCACAGTTCAGGTGTTGGGGAGGGTAACACACAAGAGGGGAGAACAGAACGGAACAACAAGGTAGACAGGGGAACACTTATGCAGATTTGCATGGGCTAAATGGGACAGAGGTAAATAGTGATGTACGCTTAACCTTGGATCAACAGGGCTCTGTGATACAGGGATTAAGGCATAATCAGAATGGGTAAAAGAGGGGGAAAGGTTAAGATACCTCACTATCTTATGAATGTTGGTTTCCCTTGCCTACTATCATAAAATAGACACTTGAGTGAGATACAAAGGAGTATCTGGAAACATGATTACAAAACACTTGCAAGCCCATCTTCAGCCTATAACTCATTGGAATACCTAAAAGGGGTTCTAGAACTTGCCCAGGGAAAGAGGCTTCTTGCAGAGCTTTTGTAGTATAAGATCTTAGGTGGAATCCTGAGCACCATCCAGAAACTTCTGAGGTGAAACATTCCCACTTGAAAGGACATGAAGACCAGCCTGGAGTGGCTAGAGGAACAGGAGATACGTAATGAATCAAAGACCAGCAGGAAAAATCAAAACAAAACCAGCAGTCTGATTGGCTACTACAAGAACAAGCAAATTGTTCGCCAGAGAATCATCACGGCAAGTAATCAAGTCCTTTCAGGACAATCCCCCCTCCAAAACTAAAACTCAAAGGGAACACATGAGCAGGCATGTAAGCTTGCTGGCGACCATGTTGGTCTACTGTTGAGTGGAAAGGCAGCAACGAAAATATGGGTTGAGTTCGACCACGTTCCATAGACTCCCGTCAACCTGGAGATGAGAGAATGAAGAGGAAGGATTGGGTGATCCGAAGGGTGGTGAGACCTGAAGACACCTAAGCCCATGGACAAGGACATAGCTACAGAGGGCTACAGCCAAGAGTGAAGCGTCCAGCTGATAATGAAGTGAGGGGAGAACACCCCAACTCACAGGTAGTACCCATTTGACCCCGCTTGGGTGGCTTGCTGATCAGAACTCTAATAGAAGAAGGTAACAAAATTTGATAAAGGAACTAAGTGTAAATTACTACAATTTGATGAAGGTGACCTATACTTACGGATGCAGTAGTTCAAAATTCCAACCAAGAGAGGGAAGGAATCTTCACATCAAGGATCAAGCATATCCCCTCTGTATGCAGGGTTGATAGGGATGGGTAACTTAGACATTGGCTACCTGATATCGGGAGGAGGGGGGACTATAAAGGCACCAAGTGACTGGCTTATAAGTTTTCAAGAGGGAGTTTAGTTTAAGAGTGCAGGGGAAGGTAGAATCCACACTGAATAGTTTTCATCTTGTCAAGATACGTCTGGTAAAAGTAAATGGGGATAAGATCCTTATGATTCAATAGTGAGTGTTACCAGGGATAATTGCAATTGTCACAACTGTAAAGGTAAGTTTGGTAACATAAAGGGGGTGGTAGTTAATCTTACGTTCCAGGAACAGAGGACCCTAGGACCATCAAGAGACAAGAGCATGAGTGGAATGTGGGACCCTATCCAGAGAAGCAGTGGCACCACAAATGGAGGCAAAGATGATGATGTCGGGAGATAGGGCAGCTGAGGACTCTAGACTAATGGAAAAAGAAAGGCTATGAGCTGGCGGTCAAGAGGCAGGCTTGCAGAATGTGCCCTTTGGTTGTTTAAATAACTATATGTTCCTGAATGTTTTAGTGTACAGCAAAAACTATTTTCTTTAAAAAACAGATGGAAAAGAGGTAAACACTGTTGAATAATGATGCATGGAGGAGATTGTAATCATTGCAATGATACGATGAATATAAAACTGATATTCTCTCACGTAAGCTAACACTCCATGCTCAATAAAAGCTTTAAAAATGGAAAATAACAAAAAAAAAAAGCTTACAATTGTATTTTGCTTTAAAAAGTAACATAATAAAGAAGTAATGTGTAAATGAAAACAAAAGCAAAAACCTGCTGGACTGAAAATAAGGGAACCAGAGAGATTAATTTATAATGAAGTCAACTACAAAGGAGTTCCGGTGTGGCCCTGTGGGTGAATGTACTGGACTGCAAAGTCAGTCTGAATTGCAATGTCAGCAGTTCAAGCTCATCAGCTGCTCCTAGGAAACCTTATTCATGCTCACTATAACTGGAACCAATTTGAAGCCAATTAGCAAAAACACAAGCATAAAAAAGGAACAGTGTAAATAAAGAACTTTTAAATGGTGAGCAAGTCAAGTGCATTTCAAGATTAAACAGTTTTTTAAACTAATAAGTTAATATATCTGCACAGCAAAATTTTTAAAAGGGAGGAAAGTCATAAAGATTTAGTGAACATTAAAACAAATGAAAATGAAAAGAAAATCCAGAGTGAACTCAGTCAGAAAAATATGTGTAACAAAGAAACAAAAGCACCACAAAAAAATAACACAGTAAAATGACAAATCAATTCACACCTATTGAGAATTTCACTGTATATAAATTGATTAAATGCAACAAACGAGACAGAGCAGAACAGATAAGAAAACAGGATCCTCCAATATGCTGTCTACAAGACACACATAAAAAAGATGGACACAGCCTAAGTGCCCATCAAAAGAAGACTGGTTAGAGAAACTTTGGTATACACACACAATGAAATACCATGCTACGAGAAAAGAATCTGCGAAACACTTCACAACATGGATGAACCTGGAGGACATTATGCTGAGTGAAATTAGTCAATCACAAAAGGGCAAATACTGTATTTGACCAATGCTGTAAAAAGTTAAGAAGAGATTTTCTTAATAAAAGAAACAATCTACACTACTACGAGGGGTGAGAGGGAAAATTATTCATAGGCACAGGACAGGGAATATACAAGAGGGAAGAGGTTAGCAGAGGAAAAATGAAGACAGTAGCAGGAGACACAGGGAGGAATGCAAATTAGCAAATGTGAAATCACCTAGGAAGAACTGCAAAGACCTGCCAATTGAAAAAAAAAAAAAAGTCACCAGGAATAAGAAAAAATATGTGCAAGTTCTACATCTATACAAATCATAACGATACTTGCAGAGTCAGAGACTTTGCAGGAAAATCTCTTGAATGTTTAAAATGACACTGACACATTGAGATGAAAACGCCCAGGAGGAAATAGGGAACATAGTACAAAAGTTCAAACTGGAGATACAGATGCAAGCAATTTCTGGGAGATGACAGTTGCAGCCCTAAGAACAAAAAGCATAGTATTAAGTTTTATGGAGAAACAAAAACCCAGCACAGAGAAGTCCAGAATTTTAAAAAGATGGTCAACAGTGTCAAATGTTTCAAAATTGTCCGCAAGAACGGAGCTAGGAAAGAATTTAGGGAAAAAGTAGTAATAGGTCAAAGAAAAACTCACAGAGAAAAAGGAGAGGGAAAGAGGTAAGGAAAGGAAGAAACACAGGAAATCCATTAATTCTGAATTCTATTACTAGACTAAACTATCTTCTTTTCACTCTCAGACTCCAAATTAACATGGTTTTCTATTTTCAGCTATATTGTTTTCATGACCACCTATAATCTTAATCCTTCTTAAATCAGTTTTATTTGGAAGACAATGAGAAAAGATGCCTGGTTTCTCTATCTTAGCATTTTCCCGAACTGTTTCTCTTGCCTAGAATGTTCGCCCTATAACCAGACATATTCTACCCATCTTCAAGGCATAATAACTAAAATCCTATCTACTGCATGAAACCTTTTCTTATGATCTTACCCCTCCATTCATACATGTCTAAAGCCCAAGGTAGTTTATTTAACAAAATAAGCCACAATTGACACCTGCTGATTGTTCAAACATAGTTAATCTTGTCTTGTAGAATAGATGGCAAATTTCTCACTTTCATGTTCTATATGGGATTCTTCATCACCTGTAGTGAGGGAGATACAGAAGATACATAATAAATGATCTGATAGGTCCAATTACCCATTAATAATCACAAGATGGAACGTACAAAGTATAAATCTAGGAAATTAGAAGTTGTCAAAAACTAAATGCAATGCATAAAGATCATTATTCCTGGCATTAGTGAGCTGAAATGGACTGGTATTGACCATTTTGAATCTGACAAACACATGGTTTTCTATTCTGGGAGCAACAAATTCAAAAGGACTGGTACAGCATTCATCATCAAAAAGGACATTTCAAGATCCATCTGGAAGTATAACACTGTCTGTGATAGGATAACATCCACATGCCTCGAAGGAAGACCAGCTAATACCACACTATTACTTAACTTTACGCACTAAGCACTAAAGGCAGTGATGAAGAAACTGAAGAAATCTACCAGCTTCTTCAGTCTGAAATTGATCAAACATACAGTCAAGCTGCCATATTAACAATTATTGGTGATTGCAATGCAAAGGTTGGAAACAAAAAGGAAGGACCAATAGCTGGGAAATATGGTCTTGGTTACAGAAACAATGCAGGAGACCACATGATAGAATTTTGCAAGAGCAATAACTTATTCATTGCAAATACCTTTTTTAAACAATATAAAAGACTACAAACATGGATCTCATCACAAGGAACACACAAAAATCAAAACAAACTACATCTGTAGGAAGAAATGGTAGTAAGTTCCAAATCATCAGCCAAAACAAAACCAGGGGTAGACTGTGGGACAGACCAACAATTGATCATGCAAATTCAGGCTGAAGCTGAAGAAAAATAAAACAAGTCCATGAGAGCAAAAATATGACCTTGAACACATCCCACCTGAATTCAGAGATCATCTCAAGAACAGATTTGATACATTAGACACTAAATGACCAAAAATCATTAGAGTTGTGGGATGGTATCAAGAACATCATACAGGAAGAAAGCAAAAGGTCATTAAGAAGATCAAAATGACAGCAAAGTGTCAGAAAAGTCTGACACTTGCTCTCCAGCATAGAGATGCTAAAGCAGATGGAAAAAGGAGGAGGTTAAAGTGCTGAAGAGAAAATTTCAAAGGACAGCTCAAAAAGAAATATTATAAGGAAATGCACAAGATCTGGAGTTAGAAAATCAAGAGGGAAGGACACGTTCAGCATTTCTCAAGCTGAAAGAACTGAATTAAAAATTCAAGCCATGACTTGAAATACTGATGGATGCAGAGATATCAAAATAATATGGAAGGAATACACAGAGTCATTGAATCAAAAAGAAATGGTCGATGTTCAACCATTTCAAGAGGCACCATATGATCAAAAGCCAATGATACTGAAGGAAGTACAAGGTACAATGAATGAATTGGCCAAGAACAAGTCTCCAGGAACTGATGGACTACAAACTGAAATCTTCCAGCAAACTGATGCAGCACTGGAGGCACTCACTCAACTTTGCCAATAAATCTGGAAGACAACTACCTGGCCAAATGTAAGAGACCCATTTATATGTGACCACTTTAAAGAGAGGTGACCCAACGGAACAAGGAAATCATCGGACAGTATCAATACCACATACAAGTAAAATTTTACAAAAGATCGTTCAAAAACATCTGCAATCTAGCTGAGGGCTCTAGATTCACAGGAAGAGAGGGACTAAGAGATAGTGGCCACGAGGCAGAATTGCAGAATGTGCCCTTTGGTGGTATAAATTATTATATATGCCTGAGTGTTTTTTTGTTGTTTAAAAAAAAAAAAAAAAGAGCCAAGTGAAGAGAGAGAAATACTGTTAACTGATGGTACATGGATTGGAATCATTGTGATGTAACAAGCTGTATGATTTGTTAAATGTAAAACTGATGATCTGCCCTGTAAACTTTCACTCAATCCACAATAAAAGCCTAAGGGGGTTAAAAAAAAAACAAAAAAAAACTAAGAAAAGACGCTGTTATTAAGTGCTGTTGAGTCAGGTCCAACTCATAGTGACCTTGTTTCAAAAGCACCTGATGGGTTTGAACTGCTGAACTTGTGGTTTGCAGTCCTGTGCAGAAGATCCTAGTGAAAGCAATTTTTTTAAAGAACTAATACTGCAAGATTTACACTAACTGATTTCAAGATTTAGTTGAACTGCTTGAGAAATCAAAGCTGTGGTATTTGTATTTAAGGCAGATAAATGCATAGGTGAATAGAAAATAATATAGTGTAGAAACTGATCCACATATACAAGGTCAATTTTTTTTTTAGTTTATTAGATTTTAATTTACAAAGTTAAAAGTTACACATTTCATTTTTTCTTTTTCTTTCTTTACATCACTGTTTTCCTTCTTTCTTTCTCTTTGTCATCTTTCCTATCTTTTTCACTCTCTTCTTTTCCATGCCTTTCTTTCTTCTCCCCATTTGTCGATCTTGTTATTGAAGAGGTTGTGCAGGGCAACCACAGAATGAATGAATCAGTAAGGCCAAGTATACCACCACCATCTGGTCGTTCATCTTGAAGTAAAAGGCCTTGACAAACTCCTTCAGGTTGACATCCAGCAGCGGGTTGAAGATGTCTTGCAGCTGGTAGGTGATATGGTGGTTGATAGGAAGCTGGCCTGTAGCCACTTTCTCTAGGTAGCTCCTATTTATCTCGAAGCCTAGAGTTCAGTTCCTTCAAACCATGGACCTAGTTTGTGATCTGCTGGGGAAAAGTACCCACTGTAGTGTCTTGCTGATCACCTATCTCATAACATTTGTCTTCTAACAAGTGTTCAACTCCAAATTCCTCAGCTTCCTCTGCTTCAACTTCACTGGTTACATTTCCAAATGTTTTTGAAGTTGGGGTTCCATCAACATGAAGTTCCTTCACTGAAATCTATGCTTCTGTGGACAGTCCTTTGGCTTCACATCAATATTGACTAATATTGAATTAGGACAGTATCTTTTCATGAGTGAATTGATGGCCGTGTCATTCTTGTGTAGTTTAGGGCCTGTGTGGTACCATCCAAGTATTCTTTCCCTGACATTGATCATCTTACAGTCTATGCATGTTTTCTAAATAACCATTTTCTAAAAAGCAGATCTTCATCAAGAGGGACTGCAAAACTGTTCAGTACATCAAAAACTTTTTTTTTACAGATAGTACCATTTGTCTATTACAACTAAGTTTCCTTTATTTAAATACTTTTTAGATTTTTACTAAAGTTTTAACTTATCACTACAGTCCCCTCGGTATCCATGGAAAATCCAAGTGCCTCTGATAAAATGTAGTTATTTACATATAACCTATGCACATCCTCCATATATTTTCAATCTTTTCTAGATTACATATAACATCTAGTACAATGTAAATACTATTTAAATAGCACTTTCCACTTTGCTTTCCTTTGACCACTGAATTGTTCCCCATCCCTTCCCAATATTTTTACCCACATTTGGTTGGGTTGGTTGAATCCACAGATGGGGAACCCATGGATGTTAAACCTATATATGTTGAACCCATATATATGGAGGGTCAAATGTACTTAAAATTTGTCTAGTACCAAATGACTAATAACTTTCAGATGGAAATGAAAAAGTGTTTTAAGGTGAGGAAACCCTTTAGAAAGTGGATGAGGAAAGGTTTACTGAGTGATAAATCACTACAATGCCTCTAAAAATGAACAGGAATTTTACTGAGAAATTGGTGTACTTGCCTTGCAGCTTTCACACTAGTTGAAAAGTAAGAAATCATATGCTCGTCTAAGAAATTTTCCTGTTTCTGGTTACCATGATAAACCAGAAAAGAGAAAAGCTTCTTTGAATTTTTGTCATTAAGTAGAAAATAAAATTCAGTACAGAACAAAATATTTAACACTAACTGCTAATAGCAATGTTCTAAGACTTATTTGCTGTATAAAGCCCTCTCCAATTCCCCAATCAATTTTTAAATAACATTTATCAAATGATTTATAGATAATTGCTTTATCTATCTTTTCTGGGGAAAAAAAAGTGATCACTTTGAGAATAGGGACATCTAACACAACATCTAGTATAAAAATTTAGACATTACACATGCTGCAGAGCATGAATATCTACTGCTTTGTCTGTGAACAACTCCAGCCTATAAGAGCTTAAATTCCATCTTGTGCCTAGGTTTAAATATTCAGATGCCAGTTTTTCTTGTGTATCTTATGCACCTCTAACAAGTGAATTGCCAGGGTTAGAAACAGTATATTGAAATGTGGATTTGGCTGTCCTATAGGGTCTCTATGAGTCAGAATCAACTCGACAGAACACAGCAACAATAGGCCTAGACATCGAATCATCTGGGGTGATGAAGACAGTGATGACAGTTATGCAACACTGTAAGTGTACTTATGCTACTGAACTGTATACGTTAAAAACCATGAACATCACAAATTTTATGTGATATGGATCTTGCCACAATTAAAAAAAGAAAATTAAACACTGAAGTTAAAAAAAAAAAAAAAACTGGGATTCCACCAATCTTTATCTGATCAGAAAGTCTGGTCTTTTTTTTTACATTTGAGTTTTAGTCCAATTCTACCCAGGAACTTCTAATGTGATCCCTTACAGTGCAGCTGGTACTGGTAGCCACGTAGTTCTTCTGGACTCAGGGCCATGGAGATGTTTCTAAGCCTCTTCAATTGATTATTTAATACAGTTTACTGAATATATTTATTTAATAAAAGAGTTTATTTAATATCGGCAATCCCTAGGTTATGAGTTGGAATCCACTCAAAGGCAGCGGGTTTGGTTTTTTGGTTTAGGTAAGATGGGATAATAATATGTGGCTCTGTGTGTTAATGAGCCAGACTGCAAAGCCGTTTGAACTGGAAGGTTAGCGGTTCAAACTCACCAGCTGCTCCTCAGAAACCCTATATAGGGTCGCTATGGGTTGGAATCGACTCGACGGCACTTGACAACAACAACAACCTCACATGTTTGTTAGGATTGTTGTTGTTGTTGTGAAGTGCCATCAAGTTGATAGCGACCCTATATAGGGCTTCCAAGGAGCAGCTGGTGAGCTTGAACCACCAACCCTGCAGCTCAAACAGCTTTGCAGCCTGGCTCATTAACCCACAGCGCCACACCAGGACTCCTTGTTAGGATAAGGTTGTACAAATTAGCCAGAAACAATGAATGAATATGTAATCTTACATACTCAATAAGATGGTGTTTTAATATTTTTTACTGAAAGCACCCCTAGCAGTTTTCTTGCTGTGGCTAACTAAAGAGGCTCAAGGTGTAACCATCACTTGTGATATAGGGGAGAAAAAAGACTCCATCTACAGAGACTTAAATATTATACAGACTTTTATTAAACAAAGGCAAACAGAGATTCACCTGAGTGAGGGCAATCAGACATCATGATGACTTTTTCAAAGTCCTATTTCCACATGGTGACTTTGTATAGGTCACAGAGAACAAAGAAATCTTATCCTACAACCATGCCATCATGATAGAGGGCAGTAAGCATGCAGAACCTACAGGAAGGGGATTATTGCATATTAAGCTAGCAGTCTCTGAGGGTCTCACCAGGTAACCATTATTAGGTGTGTCCAGGAAGGCTCTTTTGAGGGTTGAGGGAAGTCAGTCCAACCCAGACCATGGCATACCTCAACTGATGACTTCTCTTTTCCTAAACTTAAGAGTGCTGGTGTGGTGGATAAGCACTGGACTGCTAACCACAAGGTCAACAGTTGAAGCCCACTAGTCAGAATTGATTTGACTGCACTTAAAACAATAATAAAAACGTTCTTTTCTCCTAAAACCAGTTGTGAATGAAAATAATGAACTGAACAACAAATCCATGACTGATATTTTGCACATGTTATGTAAAACAGAAATAAATGAACTTTTCCGGAACAGTTGGCATTAGTGTTTACCCTTTGTTGTGTAGGATTTTAGAAATCTTAGAAAATTAAGAGAGAACATCTGGTTTCTTACACATAAACTCTAGTTTATTTATTACAAAGTATTCATGACAAGAGACACAGACAATACCTCACAACCATCATTTAGAACCAGAGAATCAGAAATAACAATTACAGTGTTAATTCAGTGGTTAGACTTCCAATCTTTAGACTTAGATGTTTACCTTTAATGAGAGGTCTTGGACAGAAAGCTTAACTATGGCATGAATTAGGCTGAGGTCCCTTGTTATGGTCCAAGGTCCAAGGCTGACAGGATCTCATTCCATCTCTGCCTTCTCTCATTGAGTAAACCAAGATTTAGGGATAGTATGTGAAACTTGTCACCTTGATGCTACATGACCAGGGTCTGTTTACTATGTCAAAGACTAGTATATTATGTCTTTTCTGTAGGATTCAAGTAGCCAAGTAATCTCTCATTTCTTCAAGGTTTGAGATGAGGGAGGTTGTTTACATTTATGTTATGTTTTCTGTCACAACATGGTAAAAGTGGATTTAAAGGTTGTTTATGTTTATTTATTTCACATACTTCATGTCCTATGTTTTATATGTAAGTTCAGAAATTTTCTAAATAACTTTCTTATGGTTCATAGGTTTCTAATGATTTGTAATTAATGTTAGGGAACCTCACAAAGGTAAGCATATTTTGATTTCTAAATTCACATTGTATGTAAGGAGTCCTGCTGGTGCCGTACTTAAGCACTCATTAGTTAATCAAAAGATCTGTGGTTCAAACCCACAAGCCATTTGGGGAAAGAAATATACGGCAGTGGGCTTCTGTAAAGATTTTTAACAATTTTACTTGCCATTCAATGTTTTTTAAGTCTACCCTCAACAGAACCAGCCTAACAAGAAATGCCCCATCACAATCACTTGAAGACCTAAAATTGTTGAAAAGACATTGAGCCTTTTCTTGCACCAAAGTTAAAGAACACCTGTTCCGACTTAACTACAAATTTGATCTAAGACACAATTAGGAACTGATTTGCTTCATAACCAGCTATATTCCTAATATTAAACTTTATGTTAGCATTATTCTGAAACCTAATGTGTTGCTGTGTGATAATAACTGGACTGCTAACCTTAAGGTCAGCTGTCCAAACACACCAGGCACTCTCGGAAACATCCAGGGTTGCTATGAATTGGAACCGACTTGAGAGTACACAAAAAAAGTATTATTCTAAATGTTTATTAAATTACAGTAACTGTATTTTCGGGGAGCACAGTGGTTCCATAGGACAAGCACTGGACTATAAACCACAAGGTGAGAGGTTTGAGAAGCAGCCACTCCATAGGTGAAGAATGACGCTTTCTACTCCAGCAAGATTTAAAGCTTCAGATATCCTATACAGGGTCACTAAGTCAGAATTTAACAACAACATGTGAAAGCTGGACAGTGAATAAGGAAGACAGGAAAAGAATTAATGCTTTTGAGTTATGGTGTTTGAGGAGAATATTCAACGTGCCATGGGCTGACAAAAGAACCAACAAATCCATTTTGGAAGAAGTGCAGCCAGAGCGCTCCTTGAAGGCCAAGATGGCCAAACTTCATCTCTCATACTTTGGACATATTGTCAGGAGGCACTAGTCACTAGAGAAGGATATCACGTTTGGTAAGATGGAGGGTCAAAAAAGGAGAGGAAGACCCCCAACGAGATGGAATGGCCAAGTGGTAGTATCGATGGACTCAAGTGTGGCAACAGTAGTGAGGTTGGCCGAGGATCAGAAAATGTTACGTTCTGCTGTGCTGAGTCGGTACCGACTCAATGGCACCTAACAACAACAACGTACATAGGAGAAAATGAAACATTGCCCAGTATTGTGCTATCCCAACACCCATTGCTGTGTTTGAGCCCATTGTTGCAGTCACTGTATTGATCCATCTCATTGAGGGTCTTCCTTTCTTTCACTAACCCTCTATGTTACACCAAGTATAAATCATACCATCCTAAGAGCCCTAGTATACTGTCCCTCAGAGTTCTCTGGTTGAGAGATAGCTCATCTTGCTGCACAGAAGACCTTTGTTGGAAGGTGCATGCAGGTTCTCCCCACCCCTTTCCTCCTTTGGGAGCTCCCTGTACCACGTGCTTCCAGAGAACACCCTACTGTGGGGATGATTCTTGAATGTGACCATCAATGTATCTACCCCAACAAATTTAAAGGGCCTCAAAAAGTTCGTGGAAAAATGTAATTGAAAGATAATTGAATTTCCCCACAAACCTTCTGAAGCCCCCTCATAGCTGGCTGAGCAATGGTTATGTCAGATTAGCAGCCTGACTCAGAACTACGCTACCAGAGCTCCTTCAATAGGTATATGTTGTGTTGTTGTTGAGTGCCGTTGAGTCAGTTTTGACCCATAGCGACCCTGTACAGGGTTTCCGAGGGTGTAAATCTTTACGGGAGTAGACAGCCTCATCTTTCTCCCGCGGAGCGGCTGGTAGTTTCGAACCGCTGACCTTAAGGTTCACAGCCCAATTCGTAACCACTACACATAGCAAGAGACAAAAGTACTAGTAAGATATACTTACCATGGAATGGTCAATCATTCAAAATCAAAAGGACATCATTTTCCTTAGAACAAAGCTAAGAAGGATGGGAAGGTGGGTGGAATACAAATAGGAATCTGGATATCTGTTGTTGCATGGAGGGAACTGCAATCATTGAAAAGAAGCAAAGTGTACAATTTGTTGAATGTAAAACTGATGATCTTGTCTGTAAACTTTTACTCAATTTACAATCAAAAGATTTTTTTTTGCTAACTGAAACATTCTATGATACTTACAAGATGGGTGGAGCAGGGGAGGGGAAAAAGTAAGTGAATAGAGGCAACTATTGTGAACTGATCACAGTAGTTGCAGTTCACAGTAGTTCACAGTAGTTTCCTCTATCCAGTTATTTTTTTTCCCCGCTTCCCTGTCCCACCTGTGAACTGACGGGAGTCCCAGTGTGGCGCGGTGGGTTAATGCGCCAAACTGCAAAGCCATTTGAACTATGAGGTCAGCAGTTCAAGCTCACCAGCTGCTCCTCGGAAATGCTATACTGGGCTGACTGGGTCAGAACCGACTCCACGGCACTTAGCAACAACTGTGAACTGATAATGTAGTTGTTACGAATCAGGCTGCTAATCTCACAGTCAGCAGTTCGAAACTACCAGCTATTCTGCGGGAGAAAGATGAGGCTTTCTGCTCCTGTAAAGATTTACAGCCTCAGAAACCTATGCAACGTATAGCTAAGAGTTGGAAACTATTCCACGGCATATACCAACCAACCAATTGTGAACTAATGGTACATGGAGTGAACTGCAATCATCATAATGACACAAAGTGTATAATTTGTTGAAAGTAGGAAGGATGATCTGTTTTGTTAAAAAAAAAAAAAAAAAAAAAAGTCAGAATTACCTTCAAATTTAAAAGATACCCTTCTTTGACTAAGTTCTGCTTCCCACTTGGCTATCACACTATCTTGCCCTCTGACAGTGTTTCCACCACCTTTTCCCACTCTGCTAGGCACAACTTGTGCCTGCTTCTCCTTTTCTTGTGAGCTAAGAAACTGAAAAGGCAAGCTTGTCAAAATGGTTTTAAATATATACGTTCTGGATATATTTCAGAACACTGTCCACATTTCTATAGAGTCTTAGTGGGAGATACAAATGTTTACAGGAGCAACAGGCAATGACTGAGCAGCATGGATGTTAAGAAAACAGATAGGGATTTCACAGATGTAACTATAATTATCTGTGAAGTTTTATAGTTCACAAAGCATCTTCCTTTATAGCATTTCTTTTAAAACAAACCAAAAAGCAGGTAGGGCAGGCCCATTATTCAGAAGGCCAAAACAGCTCACTAACATCACATAGGTCACAAACAGGCTAAAATTCAGTACTTAAATACAGGACTTAGACCTTCTTAATACAAGGTTGTACTCTACTGTCAGAACACATAGTCTGCCCTTAGTCACTTCTTTCAGCTCTAGAAGGAAGAAACAGGTTCCAAATCAGGGCTTCTATAAAATTCCTCAATCCTGGACGTAGACCCCACTCATACTTACATATTACACTTTAAAAGGATGTCTCAAGTACTTGAGACTAAAAACAGAAAGTTATTATCTAAAAAGCAGCTAACTAGAAAAGTAATAGTAAAGAGAACATACTGTCCCTTTTAAATGATTATGGAATTTTTTTCTAAATTTGATTTTATGGCCACCCTTGAAATTAGATTACTTCATTCACAGAAATTATGGAACCTACTGAGTTTATGGAGCTCTGGTAGCGTAGTGGTTACGAATCGGGCTGCAAACTTGAGGCTTTCTGCTCCTGTAAAGATTTACAGCCTCGGAAACCCTGTTCAGGGTCGCTATGGGTCGGAACCGACTCGATGGCACTTAACAACAACAAACAGAGTTTTTGTTACCAGTCAGAACCAAAACATTGTCACTTGACAATTGAGTTTTTAATAGCAATAATGCATTTTCACCAGCAGAGGGCAGGTATATGTTATAAATGCCACACACCATATTCTAATGTCTAGGTCCAATTGCTCTGAAAAGACACTGGCATATTCATTAACACAAAAGAAACTATTCCTGAGGGTACAGAGAAAATAGAAGGAAATCTATGTGGCTTTTTTTGTTTTGTTTTACAAATAAACTGATGTTGTTATGTGCTGTCAAGTCGACTCCAACCCATAGCGACCCTGTATAGGGTTTCCAAGGAGCAGCTGGTGAGCTTGAACCACCAACCTTGCAGTTCAAAAGACTTTGCAGTCTGACGCATTAGCCCACAGCGCCACACCAGGACTCCAAATAAACTGACAGATTCCCCTCAAATCAAAACCCACTGCCATTGTTAGTAACCCTTTAGGGCAAGGGAGAACAACAGCCTCACAGGGTTTCCAAGATTGCAAATCTTCACTGAATCAGACAGTCCCATCGTCTTTGAGTTCTGAACTCACTGTCTTTAAGTTCTGTGTGACCATTACAACAAATTATTGAACCCAGCAGAAAGTGAGAAAGCTGTGGGAGGGATGGATAGTGTAGGAATAGGAAAAAGAAGGCTGAAAGGTAGAAGCATGTATGACCTCTGCCTCATAGAAATCAGTCTTGGGCTGATTTTGAGTATGATTATCTTTGGAAGTCAGGGATGATCTCCATGACATTTTTATAGACAGATAGCAATCTTTACACATTTCATTTAATGTTTGGTTACTTCCAATTTTCCTAGACTCATACTTCATAAATTCCACATTCTAATTATTAATGGATGTTTGCAGTTGTTTCTTCTCATTTGAGTTGTTACCTATCAGCAAATACAGGTCCCAAAAGCTTTGTTCCATTCATAGCTGTAAGATCAACTCTACTTTGTGGAGGCAGCTCTTCCCCACTCATATTTTGAGTACTTGTCAACCTGAAGGGCTCATCTGGTACTATATCAGACAACGTTTTGTTATTCATAAGGTTTTCAGTGGCTGACCATTCAGAACTGAGTGGTCTACCTCTTGTTCTTTCTAGTCTGCAAACTCCACTGAAACCTGTTCACCATTAAAATACCCATAGTGTGACTTCCAGTCTCACATCAACACACAGGCCACAACAATACTACGATGTACAAGAAAGATTGGCAACATTTACTAAAAAGCTCAGTCATCACTTATGTACAGTCTTATAGAATATAGGGTGAATATACACCACCCTACCCAAAGGAATAAATGCTGCCTGGAATTTTGTACATTAATGGTTCAAAAATAGCAGTGATTAGTGAACAGAAAACTGCTGAAAGATAGCCAAACTCTTCCCGAAAACCACAAAGAAGCAAATAAAAATATAAATGATCAGTTGTTGTTGTTGTTGTTAAGTGCCATCGAGTCGGTTCCGACCCATAGCGACCCTGTATAGGGTTTCCGAGGGTGTAAATCTTTACAGGAGTAGAAAGCCTCATCTTTCTCCCGCGGAGCGGCTGGTAGTTTCGAACCGCTGACCTTAAGGTTCGCAGCCCGATTCGTAACCACTACGCTACCAGAGCTCCTTGTATACTTATTAAAATCATCAATCTTACGTATACCAAGGAAATTAAGCAGTATAATTTCCATCAACTATATGGTTGTTGTTGTTGGGTTCCGTCGAGTCAGTTCTGACTCATAGTAACCCTGTACAGGATTTCTGAAGAGCAGCTAGTGAGTTTGAACTTCTGACCTTGTGGTTTAAACCAAACAGCTGACTTTGCAGTTCAAACCGACCTTGAAAAAGAGTGCTTATCCTATGGTGCCACACCAGGTCTTCAGCAACTATACTGTTATTATGAAGTGCCACTGAGTCAGTTGCGGCCCATAGCGACCCTGTATAGGGTTTCCGAGGAGTAGCTGGTGAGCTTGAACCTCCAACCTTGCAGTTCAAACGGCTTTGTAGTCTGGCACATTAACCCACAGCACCACACCATGCCTCCACAACTATATTAGGGACATTATAAAAAAAATATTATACCCAGGAACAAGTTCGGGTACAGAAAATCAGGCAGTCCATACATCAATGATGGAAGTTACAACTTCAGTAATACAAACCAATCAGGCTTTAATCTGCCATACTCTATCACAGACCTTTTACAAATGAGATTTGGTTCGATGGAAATCATTAAGTACGCACACAGGATAGTCTGTAACTACAAAAGTTGGATAACAAAAATACCCCTCCATAAGAGAGCTCTGGTAGCACAGTGGTTACGAATCGGGCTGCTAACCTCAAGGTCGGCAGTTTGAAACTACCAGCTGTTCTGCAGGAGAAAGATGAGGCTTTCTGTTCCCATAAAAATGTGCAGCTTCAGAAACCCTGTGCAGGGTCGCTATGAGTCCGAACTGACTCCATGGTACTTAATAACAACAACAAAATAAGAGAGCAAGTTATCTTTAAATACCTTTAAATTATCTTCAAATTAAAATATTAATTTAAAAAATTAGCAAGTATACTCTACAGGGAATCATCTTAAATATACTACCATGTCCCATTATCCTTATTTTTAGCAAACAACTTCATCGCCTAGTTGCCCCCTCACACTTCAAGGCCCTCTCTCTCAACTCTTTCCTCACAAACTGATCCATGTTCTCTATCTTTTTCTACCTTCCAAAGCTAACTCTTTAATATATTAACTAGATATAGGCAGTACCCTGGTTGCAAACAAGATCTGTTCCGGAAATCTGTCTTTAAGTCAAATTTGTAGGTAAATTGAAACAGGTACATAAGGATTTTATGCAGTGTTTTATCTTTCTATGCATATGAAACACTTATGCTTCCAAATACCCTAAAACATCTCAAACCTAATAATACAGTATATATTTTAATTTACTGAAAAGACTTAAAAGGCTTATCTTGCACTAAAGTAAAGCTAATAGACATATTATGCTGATTTTGATTTTCTACCAAATTATCAATAGCCTTTTCATTTCTATAAGTAAGCCATGGCATTACTTAGCAATTTAGCTTTTAGGGAGCAGTCTTTCACATACTCCATTATTTTCACATTATCTTATAAAATTTTTCGGCAAACTGATTGTAGCTTTCTAACACTTTTCCAATAATCAATAGCATTTCACCTCTTTCTGATCACTTTATTATTTCCACATGCTTTTCCATCATGATTGTTTTCCTTTGTTTTAATGCATAACCAGTACTTGAATGAAATCAGATTTATGCTCTGGAGACATGGTTACAAGGATAAGTAAGAGAAAAACACAGTGTTAAAGGCTAAAGGCAATGTGATTCAACTAAAAAAGCCACCAATCAACGAAAAGGATCACTCAAAAGTTTTCAGTATTTAACTCAAATCTCGAATGCCAACAGGCTTTTTGGCAGTCCATTCTTAAGTACCAGTTGTCATTCTGAACAAAGGCTTTGCTGGGTTTAAAGTTTTGGGTGGGGAAAAGGCATCATGTTTATTCACAGGGATTTGCAAGGTCTTCCAAAAAGTGGCCCATTTTAGGAGGGACAATGCTAATTGGGTGCTTTCACAACATTTCTTCAAGACTGATTCCACCACAAAGGTCTCTGGTAGGGGCAGACAAACTTATTATGGGATGTTGAACATGCATGGTTCTGATGTACACCAGTTCCTGCCCCTCCCAGAGGCTGGTGTTCTCCTCTTCCCCCAAGGAAAGATCATCCTTCTAGGTGGGTAAAACCAGTTAGCTTCTGTTGTTGTTAAGTGTTGATAGTGGCTCCAAGTAAAAAACACTCTTTGAGAACTTCAATCTTTGTCCATTTATCATGATGTTATTTATTGGCCCAGTTGAGAGGATTTTTGTTTTGTTTATATTGAGATGCAACCCATATTGAAGGCTGTGGTCTTTGATCTTCATCAGTAAGTATTTTAAGTCTATGATCTTCAACCTTCATCTGTAAGTATTTAAGTCTATCAGAGTTGTTGTTTTTGTTGTTATGTGCCGTGGAGTCAGTTCCAACTCAAAGCGACCCTGTACAGGGTTTCCAAGGCTGTAAATCTTTATGGGAGCAGAAAGCCTCATCTTTCTCCTACAGAAAAGCTGGTAGTTTCGAACTGGCTACTAGAAAATTCTGTACAAAACAGATACCAAAAATACTGATATTCTGGTATGGCGCTATAGGATAAGCACTGAATTACTAACCACGAGGTTGGCAGTTCCAACCCATCAGCTGCTCCCTGGAAACCCTATGGTGGTAGTGTGCCATGGAGTTGATTCCAACTCATAGCAACTCTGCATGGGGTTTCCAAGGCTGTAAATCTTTACAGGAGCAAAAAGCCTCATCTTTCTCCCATGGAACCGCTGGTAGTTTCAAACCGCTGAACATGAGGTTAGCAGCCCGACTCATAACCACTATGCAACCAGAGCTCCTTTGGAAACCCTATACAGTGTACCTATGAGTCAGAACTGACTCCATGGCACGTATCAAACAAAGATATGAAGGACTCTAAGAACCATGTATGAATAACAACACAAGTCAAGGAAATGAAAAGGTCAAACCAGGGATTTTGATGATGTTTTTTAAGTACTCATTCATATTCCAATAGATTCCTCCCTACACCAGCCAAAAAAAAGCTTACAATTAAGAATTCTTTATCTTTTAAATTTAAGTTAGGATCAAGAAGAGTATTCCAAGAGCTTTTATTAGAAACCTACAACAAATACCATACTCAAAGGTAAAAGAATAAAAGCTCTTACTACCAGACCAGAATTGCTGTTAAGCACAGTCAAGTCATTACTTACTCATAGTGACCCTGTATAGATAGGGTTCTGAGGAGCAGCTGGTGGGGGATTTGAACAGTTGTGTGAATAACCTGGTCTTGGGCTCCTGGTGTGGCGCTGTAGCATCAGCACTGAATTGATAACCACAAGGTTGGCTAACTTCAAGGTCAATGGTTCAGATCCACCAGCTGACCCTTGGAAACCCTGTACAAGGTCGTCTAATTAGAACCAACTAATTAACAACATCTGCTTCACCATTATTATTCAACAATGAACTGGAAGCTCAGCCACAACAATTAGGCAAAGGAAAAGAAATAAAAGGCATCAAAAATGGGGGAAACATTCAGTCAGTCTCTGGGTTACAAAAGAGATTCATTCCTAAAATTTCTCAGGGCTTCCAACCAATTCTTCCAGGCTCAGTCATGGCCTAGCCAAGTGTCACTAGAACTCGCCTGAACTTTTTATGTTTCAGTGAAATGGAAAAATAGATGGAACAGAAAAACTACTGGTCTAAGTCTTGCTAGAAACTTAATCTCCCTCTTATAGAAGAAGGATGGTATATGCATTACATAGCAACCAAATCTGAGCACAGTCCAAAGCAGCTCTGCCTGCTCAAAGAAGCTGACCACACTACCTTAAAGTGTTACTCTCATTCAATCCTGTCAATAATCCAATCTCACCCATCAAGTTCCTGAAAGGATTCACCACACCTCTCCATAGTCTCCTACTCCAAGGCTTTGAATACAATTTTTCCTGGTTTGGGTACCATGCCAAATCTGCCTAACTGTAAACTCTGGGCCTGTTTCTGTTTCACTTCATCAGCCATGACAGAACCAGTTTAAAGAACAAGTAGTTGTTGTTCATAAATTAGACTTTTGAAACACAGGGGCTGCCTGTAATGTTATCTCTATTTGCAGATGATATGCCATTTTCCATATATAGAATATCCCATGGAATTTACCAAAAACAAGCACACACACTACTAAGAGCAAATAAACAAATTTATCAAAGTTGCAGGTACAAGATTGACACATAAACATCAACTGTGTTTCTATATACTGGCAATGAATAATCCAAAAAGGAAGTTAAGAAAATTCCATTTATAATAGCATCCAAAAGAAATACCTAGCAATAAATTTAACCAAGGAGGTAAAAAACTTGTATATTGCCCTCCCATCACCCAAGCCTAACATGTGTCTTACCCTCTAGTCAATGAATTACTCTCTCACAAGAATAGAAGAGCAATATCTAAGAAGAAGGAAGTTAGCAGGTAAATGATGAAGGTACGTGAAGACACAGGCTAAAGGGGAAAGAGGTAAATAGTGCTATATACACGACCTTGGAACACCAGTGTTTTATGTATAGATACGTGGACACAGACATGGGCTGAATGGCTCTGGGAGGAAGATTGGGAGATTATATATATATATATATATATATATATATATACACGCATATGCTGTATGCAAAATGTGCCCTTTGTGCATTTACAGACTGGCTAAAGGAGCTTGGTAACACTTGCCAGAGCATGGAAGACACTGAAGGCCACGTGGCAAAGAGACCAAAGCCAAGGGTCAGGCATGCCTGCAGTATGGCAGACATGAAGCGTTCCTGACTGGAGAACTTCTGAGTCCTGAGTTGTTTCTGATACTGAACTTTACTCTGTTAACTTCCCTAATAAACCCCATAATGGTTGAATATTGTTATGAGTTCTATGTGGCCACTGTAATGGAATATCAAATCCAAATGTGAAGCAGAGAATGCTGTGGGAGGAATGGTTGGTATCAGAATAGGATAAAGATGGTTGTATGGTAGAGGCATGTCTGACCTCCACACCATAGCAATTGGTCTTGGGCTGATTTTTAGTTTATTTTCCTTCTCCCTTGTGAAGCCAGAGGAAGTCAGACATGGCCACCACAAGGTTTTTGCAGATGCTCAAGGCATTCTGCTTGTTGACTTTGTGGAGGGCCAAAAAACCTTAAGATCTTCTTATTATGGAGTCCCAGTGTGGCACTAGTTCAAAGCACCACCTGTGCTCCTTAGAAACCCCATACAGGGTTGCTGTGTCGAAACTGATTCAACAGCAAATAACAATGACAACATTTTTGTTCAGTTAATAATGTAAATACACTGCACTGACATTGATAAATTCCCAGGGCCCTTGGTTCTTCATGATGGACTCAACGGATGGTATCACTGCTTACAAAAGTATTTTGAATTTGAGTAAACTGATACAATTTGATGAACATGACCTATATCTATGGATGCAGTAGCTCAAAAAAGGGAACAAATCTTTACAACGAGGATCATTCCCACCCACTTCATACACAGAGTAGACACGGAAGGGCAACTCGGACATTGGTGACCCAAAGTGGAGGGGCTACAAAGGCAAGAAGTGACTGGCTTACAAGCTTTCAAGAGGAACCCTAGATCTAGAGGGCATGGAGGAAGGTAGAATCTCCACTGCATAATATCCAATCTGTCTAGACGGGGCTGATGAAAGGAGATGCGGATAGGTCTCTTGGGATACAACAGTGAATAATTGTTATCAGGAATGATTATGAGGATTGGAAATGTAAAGGTAGACGTTTTGTAACAAGGAGAGGAGTGATTAACTTTGCAGTGTAGGAGCAGAGGTCCCTGGGACCATCAAGGGAGAAGAACAGAGAGCGGGACCCTACCCTGAGAAGCAGTGATGCCAGAGACGATGATGTGGAGAGATGGAGCGGCTGGGGACTTTAGACCCTGGGGGGGGTGGGCAGGCTTGCAAGGTATACCCTTGGTTTGTTGATGATGCATGGAGGGAATTGTAAGCATGGCAATGAAACAATCTACTATAGGATGAATGTAAAGCTAATGTTCTCCCATGTAAACTATCACAAAATTCACAATAAAACATTAAAAAAAATTTTTCCAATTATCCTTCCTCTTCATTTCCAAGCTTTGCATTCCAATCATCAGTATTTACCAATGCATCATGAATGCACATTTGATCATTTCAGAGTGAAGAAGTTGGTAGAATTCTTCAATCTCATCATCACTGCCTTCAGTGGTTGGTGCAGAAATTTGAATAATAGTGGTATTAACTCATCTTCCGTGTATGAGTATGGATATTATTCTATCGCAGACAGGGTTATACTCCAAGACAGATCTTGAAATGTTCTTAATGTTGATGAATGCAATGCCATTCTTCTTAAATTTGTCATTCTCGCCATAGTATAAACCATATGATTGTCAGAATAAAAATGGTCAGTATCTGTCCATTTCAGCTCACTAATGCCTAGGATATCCATCATTATGCGTTCCATTTAATTTCTGACAACTTTCAATTTTCATAGATTCATACTTAGGACATTCAATGCTTCAATTTATTAATGGATGTTAGCAGCAGTTTCTCATTGTGAGCGGAACTCCAACAGCAAATGAAGGTCCTGAAAGTGTTATTCCATTCACTTATCACAGTCAACTACTTTGAGGAGAAAGTTCTTCCCCAGTTTTGAGTGCCTTCCAATCTGAGGGGTTCATCTTCTGGCACTGTACATGCCAATATTCTCTTGCTATTTATAATATTTCCATTTCCTGGTTCTATATCCAATAACATTCTGCTGCTGTTAATAAGGTTTTCAGTGGATTAACATTCAGAAGTAGCCTGCCACTGCTTTTTCCTAGTCTGTCTTAGTCTGGAAGTTCAGCTGAAATCTGCACACCACAGTCACCATGGTGGCTTGCTAGTGTTTAAAATACTTTTGGGATATATTAAATACCAAAAATGTAACTTTTCATATTTGTACAATAAAGATATAGGTCAGTCAAGAAGTCATGTATTGAGTTAGATGGTTGGTGTTGTTAAGTGCCATCAAGTTGGTTCAGACTTATAGCAAATCTATATAGGGTTTCTGAGGAGCAGCTTTTGGATTTGAACCACCAACCTTGCTGTTAGAAGTCCAGTGCTTATCCAACAGCATTGCACAAGCAGGTATAAGTCATAAACAAGTCATGGATCAAGTTAGGTTGTAATTAGAAAATAAATAACTGTAACTGTGCACTTGCTCTGGAGCAGTTCCCGGCCAGACCTGAAGAACGTAGAGTTCCTTATAGCCAGTCTGCACCCTAGACAGTGTTACTATGAGTTGGAACCAACTTGATGGCACTTAACAACAATCTGCATTCAGGTACATCACAGCAGAGATAGGCATGGGGTCAGGTAAAGAGAGGGCGATACACAGGGCTGCCATAGTCTGAGCATGGACTGGTCCCACAGCAATCAAGGGTCATTGCCTATGCACACCCAGGCCCCACACAGTGCTGGCCTCACATGAAGCCAGCTGGCAGGTTGGTGCAGGTACAAATATGGGCACACACTGCCCAGTGGGCCCCCAAAGCAGATCCATCTTGTCTTACCTAATTAGGGACAGGTAACCTCTCTGCCCCCACAGCTCTCACATCAACCCCAAAGCATTTACATAAGCTAGAAATTCAAATGGTCTGAGTCTTGTAGCTGACCAGTCAGAAAGCAAGATGGAATGTACTTCTCAACCACTTAAATGACTTCTCTAGCCCAACATGCACACACTTCCTGGGATAGGGCTGGCCACTCTGGCAAGGACTGTTTTGGGGGTGGAAAGTTACTTCTGCATTCATTGGAGAAACTGGATTGCAGATCAGAGAAGTAATCCTGCCAGGAGAAGGGCTGCATTAGAAACTTGAGGGTAGGTTAGTGACAATCCAATGCTGGAAACCAAACCTCCCGATCAACAGACATCAAGAGGAGGATTTAACATGAAATCAGTTGGGAGACATAAATAAAATTGAAATTGAAGCCATCAACATGTAAAAATATTGGTGTTGCACACTTAGGAAAATAATGCTCAAGGGATGGCACAGCATGTTCAAATATATAACACATACCTCTGGTAGCGTAGTGGTTACGAATCGGGCTGCGAACCGCAAGGTCAGCAGTTAGAAACTACCAGCTGCTCTACGGGAGAAAGATGAGGCTTTCTGCTCCCGTAAAGATTTACAGCCTTGGAAACCCTGTATGGGGTCACTATGAGTCGGAACTGACTCCACGGCACGTAACAACAACAACATTACTTGCACAAAGATGTTGTCATTTTTAAGTTCCAATGAGTTAGTTCCAACTCATGGGGACCCTGTACAGGGTTTTTGAAAGCAACTGGTGGGTTTGAACTCCCAACTATTCAGTTACCAGTTCAGGACTTATCCTATATCGCCACACAACTTACGTAGTTTAAACATAAGCCTCTTATTTAAAGCAAGGGGAGCACTGTGGCTTCATACAATAAGCATTGGACTGCCAACCACATGATCAGCAATTGGAGCCCAACAGTCACCCCACTGGAGAAAGATGAGACTTTATGCTTCCCACAAAAATGTACATCCTCAGAAACTCTGCACAGGGTCACTATGAGTAAACCAGCTCAGCAACACGTAACAACAATAAGTTAAAGCAAAAGGTTGGGGGGCAGGAAGAATGTGATTTTCACTGCTACCCACAGACCATTGCTTCCACAAATATTACCACCCAAAATCATTGGCTTCTACTGCCCTTACTCACACCTGTCACGTAATCAGAACAGCGAAGTAAAAGCATCTAAAACACAGGCTTTTTGGGTCTTACAAATGTTAATTAAATCCCAAGTGACACCATCTGTATGATCATAAGCAGCATGTTCTTCAGGATTCTCATTCCCTCAAAAACAGAGTAACAATGATGAAAACCCCAGTTTCACTGGTTGGCTGTTTGTGGGTTCAATTAAACAGCTTATACAATCCATTACTCCCATCCTCACTACCTATTGTGAACTCCTAGATTGGCTCTCATGCTTCAGTTTCAGGCTTCTTTTTTGTTTTTTTGAGGAGGTTAGACTGCTAAAAGACTTCATTACAGACGCCTTACAAAAGGTGGCAAAAAAGGAGCCAAGAAGAAAGTGGTTGATCCATTTTCTAAGAAAAATTGGTATGATGTGAAGGCACCAGCTATGTTCAATATAAGAAATATTGGGAAAACACTAGTCACAAGGACTCAAGGAACCAAAGTTGCATCTGATGGACTCAAGGGTCATGTTTTTGAAGTGAGTCTTGCTGATCTGTAGAACGATGAAGTTGCATTTAGAAAATTCAAGCTAATTACCGAGGATGTTCAGGGCAAAAACTGATTGACCACCTTCCATGGCATGGATCTTTCCCATGATAAAATGTGCTCCATGGTCAAAAAATGGCAGACCGTGATTGAAGCTCACGTTGATGTCAAGACTACAGATGGTTATTTGCTTGGCCTGTTCTGTGTTGGTTTTACTAAAAAACGCAACAACCATATTCGGAAGACATCTTATGCTCAGCACCAACAGGTCCGTCAAATCCGGAAGAAAATGATAGAAATCATGACCCGAGAGGTGCAGAAAAATGACTTGAAAGAAGTGGTCAATAAACTGATTCCAGACAGAATTGGAAAGGGCATAGAGAAGGTTTGCCAGTCAATTTATCCTCTCCATGAGGTGTTCGTTAGGAAAGTAAAAATGCTGAAGAAACCCAAGTTTGAGTTGTGAAAACTCATGGAGCTTCATGGTGAAGGCAGTAGTTCTGGAAAGGCTACTAGAGATGAGACAGGTGCTGAAGGTGAACGAGCTGATAGCTATGAACCACCAGTTCAAGAATCTGTTTAAAATTCAGACTTTTAATGGTGACAAATAAAAGGTTTTATTTGTGTGTGGGGGGGGGAGATATTCATTCAATAAATATCTAATGACTGAAGTGCTAAGTTCTATACCGGAGGTGGCAGCACAAATAGTGAACAAAACTATTTCCTATTCCTTCGGTGCAAAGAGGTAAAGTTTTGGTCCTAATTTGACAAGCACATGATTCTCTTTGTTCCTCAAAAAAAAAAAAAAAAAGAAAAACACTAACGTAATAAATAATGGCTCTTTGCATGAAATCTGTAAATTATTTTGGGAAACATTAGTAAAACTCTGACTTAATAAAGTACTTTTTTGAGAGAATTTTAAACAACAAAAATAGTTAAATTACTTCTATACATAAAAGAAGATAACTGCTGAAACTGACATTATTCGAATCTTCAATGAACAGATTTAATGTTTACTAGCATCTCTACTATGGAGCTCTGGTAGCGAGTGGTTACAAATCGGGCTGCTAAGCTAAAGGTCGGCGGTTCAAAACTACCAGCAGTTCCGTGAGAGAAAGATGAGGCGTTCTGCTCCCGTAAAGATTTACAGCCTCAGAAACCCTGTGCAGGGTCACTTTGAGTTGGAACCGACTCCACTGTACTTAACAGCAACAAGCATCTCTACTTAACCATGTTACTTATTACCCAAAATGACAACAATGCATACTCCATTGAGTTCAGTTCCCCTTTTTTTCTGCCCATTTAAAGGCTGTCTTTACTGATGAAGTGATGAGTAAATGACTTTCAATACAGTACAGTATTCCCAAATAACCATATGCATAATCAAGTATGAAGTACAAGAATCATACAATTTCTTAACTCATCACATAAAAAGGTGCAGAGCATAAATATAAATTGGCTCAAGTTATCATGATATAGGAAAGTACTTAAATAATATGGTCTAGTCACAATTGTTTTTTGTTGTTAAGTACCGTCGAGTTGGTTTTGACTCATAGTAACTCTGTATAGGGTTTGCCGAGGGGTGGCTGGTGAGCTTGAACCACCGACCTCGCGGTTCAAACAGACCTTGCAGGCCAACGCATTAACCCACAGCGTCACACCAGGACTAATTCAGTAATTGCGAATCTACTGTGTTAGGAAAGAAACTAATTGGATGAAGCTGTGTGGCAATCATTATCAGCCTATTGAATCATGAATCATTTCTATAGTATTGAGAAAGAACAGCAAAGCTTAAGAAAAAGTATAAATCAAATAATGCAGGAATCGTAAGTGACATTCCAAAGACACTCTCCGCCTTTGGAGACCTATTTCTCACCGTATAAACAAATAAAACAACAAATAAGGTGTATCTATCCCTAACCACGTGAGACTTTTTTTTTTTTAAGTCTGAAAATTTTTTGCCCATGAGGTTACTTATAAGACATTAAATATAAATCAGATCTTCAAACCCAAAACATATTGGCTAAAAATAGTGTACCTATTTCAAAAGCTGAAGTAGAAGCCTTCCAACAGAAAAAACTAAAATTAGGTCTTTTCCATCTCCGGACTTTTAAAATGACCCTTCATTTATGTTTATATGGCACACAAACTGATGCCCACATAGTCTCTTCTAAACTAGCTGGTCGGAGAGCATCTAGTTCTTAAAACCTTCAGGAACAAGTCTCCGAGACTCGTGTATGGAAATTTATCTTGATTCTGGCTAAAATCCAAACTTAAGAACAATACAGAAGTATTGTACTAATAAGAATGACCTCTCCTCAATTACTTTGTTCTGAAACACTCCACACCACAAAAGAGAGCCACTATCGTTTTTTCAGGAGACAGAGGGAAGAGCCCTGTACAAAAAAAGCTGACAGGTGAACAAACAGCAGGTAGGCTCCACCTGGGAAACAGAGCAACTGAGCGCAGAGAGGAAGGACGTGGTCATAGGGGAGGGTCAAGGCGGGGACCAACACCTAAGGGCGGCCCCACCCATGAAGGTACCTGTGAGCTAAGAGTACAGCAACCCTTTAACCCTAAGCACTGCCCAAACCGCCACCCCGTTCCGGGCTCCCAACCTGGCCCGGTCACCGTCCGGTGTTGGGTCCGAGTAGCTCAACGCGGGGACCGGCGACTCTGACCTCTCAGCCGCCTCCGGAGGGGGTAAAGGTCAATTGAAGCCCGGCATCCACCCTTCCACCCCCCTCCCGTCAGGACTGGGGCGCGGTGGGCGCAGATGCGGCGTCCGGTCGAGCCGAGAGGGGCACCGACGCCGAGACGACGGGAAGGTCACCAGCCACAAGAGGCCCAGGGCAGAGGCAGCGACACCCGCGTTACCTTTGGCCTCGCAGTCGGCGCAATACTTGTTGTCCTCCTCTCTCAGCAGCTTGGACAGGATGAGCTGGTGTTGCTCGTTCAGCTTCTGAGCCTTCTCCCGGCAGGAACGCGTCGCCATCTCGGCAATTGGGCGGAGAGTCCGGTGCAGCTGTGGCGGCAGACGGGCCGGGGCCGGGCAGGTTGAAGGCACCTGGCGCCGCCGAGTTCGCCGGTGGACTCACCCAGAAAACGGCGGCGGTGGCGACTGCTGGACCTGGAGGAGGGGCGGCGGCGGTGGCGGCGCCGACGTATCCCCGCCTCCTCGCCCGGCCGGCCCGGCAAGCAGCGCCCGAGCCCGCGAGGGAAGGAAGACCGAGCCGAGGCTTCCGGGTGGCGCGGCAGGAAGGAACCCAGGCACCCAGGGCGCTGCGCATGCGCCGAACTTGTCTGGAGCACCGCCAAACCCATCTTCGCGCGTGTGCAGTGGAGCCTTTGCCCAAGATGGTTTGAGAAGGGTTCCTGACTCTGCCCACTGTGGGCTTCTCCACTTTTTAGATGTGGTTGTCGCGGTGATTAGGGCAAATGGTTAATCAAGAGGTAAAGAATGACCTTTTTCAAGAAGGTTACTTTCACTTGCTTCTCTTTCTTTGCTTTTACTGACACAACACTGGAATGTAGAAATAATAGTGATTGTTGTTGTTAGTGTCGTCGAGTCAGTTCCAACTCTTAGTGACCCTATATCGGATTTCCTCGGAGCTGCTGGTGACTTTGAACCTCCGACCTTTCAGCTCATACCGACCCAGCAGTCCAGTGCTTATCTTAACAACGCCACACCAGGACTCCATAGTGATTGGGTTGATTCATTTATCCATTCATTTTTCATTCACCCGCAGTTTCGAAACAGACTCCATTCTGGATTCTAGAAACAAACATGGAATAAAATAGAAAAAAACACCAAAATAGAGGGCAGTGTAAAACTGCCCCCACAGACTGTCTAAGGCTGTAAATCATAAAAAGAAGCAAATTGCCACATCTTTCTCGTGTATAGCAGCTGATGGGTTCAAATTGCCAAGCTTTCAGTTAGCAGTCAAGTACTTAACTACTTTGTCACAAGGGCACACTGTTTAGACCTCCACACCTACCCCTCCAAAAAGTACCATTACTGCCTAGTCAATCCTGATTCATAGTGACCCACAGAGTTTAAAAGGTCACGATCTTTACAGGAGCACACTGCCAAATCTTTGTCCCACACAGTCCCAAACTGCTAGTATTTTGGTTAGCAGCCGAGAGCTGAATCACTGTGCCACTAGGGCTCCTTGAACAGATACCAGAGCTTCCTAATTCAGGGTTATGGGGTATGAAGACTAGGTGTGGCAGTCTGAATTGTCCAGCACGTTGTGACATATATACTAGCTTCTAATATACATGGGAAGGAGCTCTGGTAGCATAGTGGTTACGAGGCGGGCTGCCAACCTCAAGGTCAGCAGTTCCAAACTACCAGCGGTTCCGCGGGAGAAAGATGAGGCGTTCTGCTCCCATAAAGATTTACAGCCTCGGAAACCCTGTACAGGGTCGCTATGAGTCGAAGCCGACTCCACGGTACTTAACAAGTGTTACTGGACTGGTGTAGCTCTGGAGGATCAGCACTATACTGCTCACTGCAAGGTTGGTGGTTCAAACCCACCAGCCGCTCCTTGGAAATTCCATGCAGGGTTGCTATGAGTCA
>NW_006408537.1:23628652-23651885 GCF_000296735.1 Chrysochloris asiatica | reverse complement strand
GGTTCCGCGGGAGAAAGATGAGGCGTTCTGCTCCCATAAAGATTTACAGCCTCGGAAACCCTGTACAGGGTCGCTATGAGTCGAAACCGACTCCACTGTACTTAACAACAACGTACATGGGAGTCCTGGTGTGGTGCTGTGGGCTAAAGCGTCAGACTAGAAAATCGTTTGATCTGCAAGGTCGGTGGTTCAAGCTCACCAGCTACTCCTTGGAAACCCTACACAGGGTTGCTATGGGTCGGAATCGATATGACAGCACTTGACAACAACAACAATATACATGACCCAACAGAATGTGGAAATCATTGGACAGTATCATTAATATTGCATGTAAGTAAAACTTTGCTAAAGATAATTAAAAACCGCTCCAACAGTTTATTGACAGGAAACTGCCAGAAGTTCAAGCCACATTCAGAAGAGGACATGGAACGAGGGATATCATTGCTGATGTCAGGTGGACCAAGAAGCAGTTGTTAGAACAGAACGTGGGAACACTGAATGATTTAAAATTAAGAAAGGTGAGCAGCAAGGTTGTATTCTTTTACCATACTTACTCAATCTGTATGCTGAGCAAATAATCCAAGATGCCGATTATATGAAGAAGAACATGGCATCAGGAGTGGCATAGCTCATTAGCTACCTGTGATATGGAGATGAAATAACCTTGCTTGCTGAAAGTAAAGAGGACTTAAAATACTGATGAAGATAAAAGACTACAGTTGTGGGTATGAGTTGTATCTTAATGTAAGGAAAACAAAAAATCCTCACCAGTGGACCAAGAAACAATATCAAGATAAATGGAGAAAACATTGAAGTTGCCAAAGACTTCATTTTCCTTGGATCAATCATCAACACTTATGGAAGCAGTAGTCAAAAATCAAACAACATATTACATTAAGCAAATCTGCTGCACAAGACCTCTTTAAAGTGGTCAAAAGGAAAGATGTCAGTTTGTGGACAAAGGTGCACCTGATCCAACCCATGGTATATTCAATAGCATCATATACATGTGAAAGTTGGACGATAAATAAGGAAGACAGTTAAAGAATTGATGCATTTGAATTTTGGTGTTGAAGGAGAATACTAAAAGTACCATGGACTGCCAGAAGTACAAACCAATCTGTATTGGAAAAAGTACAGCCAGAATACTCCTTAGAAGCAAGGATGGCCAGACTTCATCTCTCATACTTTGGACATATTATCAGGAGCAACTAGTCCCTGGAGAAAGACATCATGCTTGGTAAAGTGGAGGGTCATCGAAAAAGAGGAAGCCCTCCCTCCCCCCAATGAGTTGGATTGACACAGCGGTAGCAGCAATGGGGTTAAGTGTAGGATGGGACGGTATATTCGTATATTCGTTCTGTTGTGCATAAGGTTGCTATGCGTCTGTACGACTCAAAGGCACCTAATAGCAACAACAATGTGAGTTTATGTAAACAGAATACATCCTGTGCTTTGGTTGTTGTCGTATGCTGTCAAATTGGTTCCGACTCATAGTGACCCTGTATAGGGTTTCCAAGGAGTGGCTGGTAAGCTTGAACTAGTGACCTTGCAGATCAAACTGACTTTGCAGTCCAGTGCAGTGGGCAGATGTTAAGAAAGGCAACTAGAATGAGTCTGTGTGTTGTATTTCTGTAGGGACAGTTCCCAGTCAGTTGTTAGGTATCCATTGATTAGATTTTCATCTCATAGCAACTGCATGTGGCAGAGTAGAATTGCCCAATAGGGATCTATCACCAGATCTTTCTCTCATGGGGCCACCAGGTGCATTCAGCCAGCCTTTAGGTTAGCAACCGAGCAAGTAACCATGGCTGTACCAGGATTCCTTGCTTCTATCCTTGTTGTTATTGTTAGTTTCCTTAAGTCAGTTCCAACCATAATGACCCTGTATAGGATTTCTGATGAGTGGCTGGTAGGTTTGAATTGCCAACCTTGCAGTTAGCAGTCCAGTTCCTATTGATGTTGTTGTTGAGTGCCATGAAATCAGTTCTGACTCTGAATAGCAACCCTGAATAGTGTTTCTGAGGAGCAGCTGGTGGCTTTGAACAGCTGACCTTGTGATTTGAAGTCCATTGCTAATCCTACAGTGTCATACTGGGAGTCCAGTTCCTATTGTTGTTGTTGTTGAGTGCCGTCAAGTCAGTTCTGACTCATAATCACCCTGTATAGGGTTTCTGAGGAGAAACTGGTGAGCTTAAACCACCGACCTTGTGGTTCAAACTGACTTCGCAGTCCAATGCATTAACTAGCATCGCCACACCAAAACTCTAGTTCCTGTTGTAGGGGGGCTCAAAATGTTTATGGAATTAAGTTGAGTGATGATGGCAATGAAATGCCCAATAACTGAACAATAACTTAACCATATAATCTATAACTAGAGGGACATGAGGGTGAGTTTCAGTAAATAATGAGGGGAGAGTCTGACATCAATTTTAGACAGGGCTTTTGCTGGGGAAGGAGATATTAAATAAAAAGACTATGTATCAAAGCTCAAAGGTTTCAAGTAGCTTGGAAAACAGATCAAGAAGATAGTAGAAGAACTGATGTATTTGAGTTATGGTGTTGATGGAGAATATTAAAAGTCCCATGGGTTGGTAATAGAACTAACAAGGGGTACTACTTGGGAAGAATGAGAAGTGAAGATGGATAAGTCAAGTGTGACAGGGCTATGGAAGGTTTGGGGAGCCAGACAGAGCAATCTGGCCTTAGTGAAGCTGACAGTAAAAAAAAAAAAAAAAAGTTGTAAGTTAGTGTCTCTGAACCATGGTAGTAATTAAGTAGTTGACTACTAGTCAAAAGGTTCTCCATTCAAATTCACCCAGAGGCAGAAGCCAGGCCTAGAGATCTGCTTCTGAGAAGTCAGAGCCTTGAAACCTTGATGAATCACTTCTACTCTATGTACATGGGATGCCATGAGTCAATAAATAAATAAACAAATATTTAAGAATAAATAATAAAGGGAAAAAGAAACTGGTGAAATTAATTTTAACACTTTATTTAACCCAATATATCCAATATTTTATCACTTTAATATCTAGTCAATATAAAATTGTTAATGAGATATTTTACATTCTTATTTTCAAAATTCAGTGTGTATTCTGTACTTAGAGTTCATTTTAATTTGGGCTAGCCACATTTCAAGTGTGCAGTAGCCATAAGTGGTTAGTGGTTACATTATTGAATAGTGCTGCTAAAGATGATCAACTTAGAGGCTATTGAAATCCAAGTCTGAGGTAATTATACATTAGGAATGTAGTAGGAGCAAAGGAAAAGACTAATACCAAAAATATATTTGTGGAGGGGGAACATTGTATTAATTTAGTCAACATTTATTGAATAACTTCTATTCATGAATCAGAATCAACTCTATAGCAACTAATAACAACATCTAGTTCTTGATATTCAGAAGTGTACAGTCTAGTGTGAGACACAAATATGTAAGTAGAAAAATTAAGAACCGCACTGAAAAATCTGTAGCAAGTCTTCTGGGAGCAAAATGAACATAATGTCTAGCTGCCTGGAAATTTGGGGGAAGACTACACTAAGGAGGTAATGCTTAAACTTGGTTTTAACAAATGTAGCATTTTTTCAAGTGAGCAGAAGTGGAAGGGAGGAAAGGGAATAGCTTGAAAAGAAATATGTACAAAGTTCTAGAAGACTGATTATATGTTTGAAGTGTTAAGAGTTTGCTACAACAGGAACTCTGGAGAACATGAATGTGGGAAAGGAAGCAAGGTGGAGAAGCAGAATGAGATCAGTGTGTTAATAGTTTTGTAGCCAAGCTGCAGGTTAAATTTTGCCCTTTTAAACAGAAATTACTTGATAAACTTTATTTTCAGGAAAATAACTACGTCTAACACTCGTGGAAGCAGCAGTCAAGAAACCAAACAATGTATTGCATTAGGCAAATCTGCTGCACAAGACCTTTTTCAAGTGTTGAAGAGCAAAGATGTCAGCTTGAGGACTAAGGTGCACTTGACCCAAGCTATGATATTTTCATTAACCTCATATGCATATGAAAGCTGGACAGTGAATAAGGAAGAGCATAGAAGAATTGATGCTTTTGAGTTTACACGGTCTGCAACAGTGTTGGAGGAGAATATTGAAAGTGCCATGGGCTGCCAAAAGAACCAACAGTTCTGTGCTGGAAAAAGTGCAGCCAGAGTGCTCCTTGGAAGCCATGATGGCCAAACTTTGTCTCTCATACTTTAGACATATTGTCAGGAGGGAGCAGTTGCTGGAGAAGGAGATCATGTTTGGTAAGGTGGAGGATCAGAGAAAAAGAGGAAGACCCCCAGCAAGCTGGATTGGCAAAGTGGTAGCATCAGTCGGCTCTAGCATAGCAATGATGTGAGGTTGGCCCAGGATCGGGCAGTGTTTCGTTCTGCTGTACATAAAGTTGCTATGAGTTGGTACCAACTCAATGGCACCTAACAATAACAACAACAACTCATTTATTTGCATGGTTAGGTTCCAAAGACCATGTCATTATGTGAAAAATCAATCATATTAAAAAATGGAGAATAACCAAATCAGATCACCAAAATGGAGGATGACAAAATCATTACGGAATTATCAAACCACTGAGAATCATTGCCCAGCCAAGTTGACACATAACCATCACAACCAGTGTTACCCTCACTTTGCATCTCTGTTCATTACTGTTAGACATATATATGTCATTAATGAACAAAGTAGGGGAGTAGATTTTTTACTATGTTGCACATGTGAAATTTTAGATAACAAGATAGCTGATAAGTGAGGAGTAAATATATAGTGGCAACTGGGGACATGCTGGGTAGGAAAACTATTATCAGGGAAGCAGATTATAGGACTATCATTGTAACCACCCTAAAGTCTACTTCCCTGATAATAGTTTTCCTACCCAGAATGTATCCTATGTTGCCACTGTATACCTACTCCTCATTTTTCAACTATTTCGCTATCCAACATTTCACATAGGGCTATGACAATTATAGTCCAGAGTCTTGATGTGGCGCTGTGGGCTAATGTGTCAGACTGCAAAGTCGTTTGAACTGCAAAGTTGGTGGTTCAAGCTTACCAGCTACTCCTTGGAAACCCTATACAGGGTCGTGATGGTTCGGAATCGTCTTGACGGCACTTTATAACAACAACAACAACAACGATAGTCCAAAGAAGATGTGATGAAGGCCTATTTTATGCACAGGGTTTGGGAGAGACAGAAACAAGAGATATTTTAAAATTAGAAGCAGCAAGATTTGGCAGCTGACTGTATGTGGAGGTTGAGAGAAAGGAGGTGAGAATAACACCAAAGTTTCTAACTTGGGAGACAGGTAAATGGTGAAGTCATTAACCCAGATCTAGAATAGGTGGGCTAGTACAAAATTGGGGTCAAGAGAAAAGAGTCGGTTGCTTTAGGCCTTGTTAAGTTTAAGGCGTCCATAGGATGTCTATCACCTTGCAATCTACTCCTAGATCTCAGGAGAAAAGTTGGTGCTGGCAAAAGCTATTTGGAAGTCAACAACATTTCAATGGTCTTAGAAACCAAACTCAAAAATACCATATCCACTGCCATTGAGTCGATTCTGACTCATAGCAACTCTGTAGGACAGAGTAGAACATCCCCATAGGGTTTCCAAGGCTGTAAATCTTTACAGAAGCTACTGCCACATCTATCTCCTGTGGAACAACTGGTGAGTTTGAATCCCAGACCTTTGGGTCACTAGTCAAGCACTTGGCCACTGTGCCACTAGAGCTCCTTAGACACCATATACTCCTCCACACAAAGAGTGTAGACAAAAAGAGAGAAGAGGCCCATGGATTAAGCTCTGGAGATTACCAGCTAAATGAGGAATGCACAGAATAGGTGAACTATTAAAAAGAAAAAGAAAATATTGCCAGAAAGGGAAGAGATGTTTCTGAGAAGTAAGGGCATTCTGTATATTTTTATAATGTTCTCAAATCTCATAAGATATAAGTCACAATTGTGTTTTTAAAATATTCAAGTATAAAGGGAATTTTTCAAGAAAATACTAAAGCCATATAGTCAATTCTGACTCATAGAGACCCTTGTTAGTGGCATGGAGTCAGTTCTGAATAGCTGGTGAGTTTGAACAACCAAACTTGTGGATACCAGTCCAGTGCTTATCCTACAGCAACACACCAGGACTCCATACAGAGCAAAACTTGCCCATAGTGATTCTAAGGTTGTTAATCTTTATGAAAGCAACTAAACACTTTAACTTAGAACACACAGTCTACTGTATATTCATTCTCTGATCATTTCTGCACTGCCAGGACCTTTCCAGAATGTGTATTCACAGAGTCATTACTTATCTATGTTTTATAAATCAGACCACTATGCATCATCTGTGATGTCCAGCTTGGGCCTCTGTGAATGGATTGGGAATCTTGAGACACTTGTGAAGTTATCTACGGGCAGATTGTTCTCCACAGATTTCTATCTCTCTCTCTCTGCTATAGTCTTTCTCCTATTACTCACTGACATTTTGTTTCTGTTTTTAGTAACTCAGCTTTATCATCTTTCCAAAGCATTCAACTTAAATTTTTATAGAAACTGAAACTTTTCCTTTTTTTACTCATATTTCATCTGGTTATGAAATATTGTACTAACTATAAGTACTACAAGCACAAACTGGAACCAATGAAATGGAAATAAGATGGTTAGCGTATGTTAAAACAAAGATCACATTAAGCCAACAACAGAAATTATTTGAAGTTTGGGGGCAGCTTGTATTTTACTTTTTATTATAAACTGAATGAATATACAGAAAAGATCATCAGTTTTACATTCAATAAATTATCCACATCATTTCATCTCAATGATTGTAATCTTGTCAGTACAACATCGCTTATCCCTCTTCCTCCCTGGGTTTCTTGTTGCTATCCCTCCTTTTTCCCCCACTCTTATAAATTTTATCCTTAGGTAAATGCTCCCCTTTTGATCTCGAATGGTTGACCATTCTATGATGTAGGTATCTTACTAGTGTTGTTGTCCCCCTCAATATTCCTATATATTACTTGACTCCAAATTTGAGCCATGGTGGTGAGTTCTGTTCTAGCCCTGAAGGGTGACCAAGGGCCATCATGGTCTTGGGATTCCACCAATCTTTATCTGATCAGTAAGTCTGATCTTTTTATTCCGTTTGAGCTTTAGTCCCACTCTACCCAGAAATGTCTAATGTGATCCCTTACAGTGCAGCTGATAGTGGTAGCCTTGGAGTTCTTCTGGATTCAGGGCCTTGGAGATGTTTCTAAGCCTCTTCAATTGATTATTTAATACAGTTTATTGAATATATTTAATAAAATAGTTTATTTAATACAGGCAATCCCTAAGTTATGAAGCAAATCAGTTTCTAAGTGTGTCTTAGGTCAAATTTATAGTTAAGTCAAAACAGGTGTCTATAGTTCTTTAACTTACTTTGATGCAAGAAAAGGCTCAATGTCTTTTCAACAATTTTAGAGCTTCAAGTGATTGTGATGGGGCATTTCTTGTTAGTAGGGGCTGGTTCTGTTGAGGGCAGACTTAAAAAACATTGAATGGCAAGTAAAATTGTTAAAAAATCTTTACAGAAGCCCACTGCCGTATATTTCTTTCCCCAAATGACTTGTGGGTTTGAACCACAGATCTTTTGATTAACTAATGAGTGTTTAAGTACGGCACCAGCAGGACTCTTTACATACAATGTGAATTTAGAAATCAAAATATGCTTACCTTTGTGAGGTTCCCTAACATTAATTACAAATCATTAGAAACCTATGAACCATAAGAAAGTTATTTAGAAAATTTCTGAGCTTACATATAAAACATAGGACATGAAGTATGTGAAGTAAATAAACATAAACAACCTTTAAATCCACTTTTACCATGTTGTGACAGAAAACATAACATAAATGTAAACAACCTCCCTCATCTCAAACCTTGAAGAAATGAGAGATTACTTGGCTACCTGAATCCTACAGAAAAGACATAACATACTAGTCTTGGACATAGTAAACAGGCCCTGGTCATGTAGCATCAAGGTGACAAGTTTCACATACTATCCCTAAATCTTGGTTTACTCAATGAGAGAAGGCAGAGATGGAATGGATCCTGTCAGCCTTGGACCTTGGACCATAACAAGGGACCTCAGCCTAATTCATGCCGTAGTTAAGCTTTCTGTCCAAGACCTCTCATTAAAGGTAAACATCTAAGTCTAAAGATTGGAAGTCTAACCACTGAATTAACATTGTAATTGTTAATTCTGATTCTCTGTAATTGTTAATTCTGATTCTCTGATTCTAAATGATGGTTGTGAGGTATTACCTGCGTCCCTTGTCATGAATGCTTTGTAATAAATAAACTAGAGTTTATGTGTAACAAACCAGATGTTCTCTCTATTAATTTTCTAAGATTTCTAAAATCCTTCACAACAAAGGGTAAACACTAATGCCAACTGTTCCGGCGAAGTTCATTATTTCTGTTTTACATCACGTGAAAAATGTCAGTCATGGATTTATTCAATTCATTATTTTCATTCACAACTGGTTTTAAGAGAAAAGAACTTTTTTGTTGTTGTACTGTTTTAAGTGTAGTCAACTCAATTCTGACTAGTGGGCTTCAGCTGCTGGCCTTGTGATTAGTAGTTCAGTGCTTATCTACCACACCAGGACTCTAGGTTTAGGAAAAGAGAAATCATCAGTTGAGGCATGCCAAGGTCTGGGGATTCCAGTGAAATGTTGAAGGGGGAGTAGTGTGGTTAGGAGAAGAAAATGTAGGTACAAGGATAGGAAGCACTGCTGGAGTTGACTCTAAAGTGATGATAAGGAAAGTATCCCAAGTGTGAAGGGACAGAAAAATAAAACCAGCCAAACGATTATAGGTTCCTTTGGGACCAGAATGATTTGGTGTGGTTAGGAAATGCTAACCGATTATAAAGAACGAGCTTCTACTAAGGAAGTCCAAGATATCAAAGAGTCTGTGGATATTCAATGGCTCAATGGTTAACTACTAAGCTGCTAACCAAAAGATCAGCAACTTGAACTCACCAGTGGCTGTGTGGGAGAAAAAAATCTGGTGATCTGCTCCCATGAGGTTTGTTGTTGTTGTTGTTAAGTGCCGTCGAGTCAATTCCGACCCATAGCAACCCTGTACAGGGTTTCCGAGGGTGTAAATCTTTACGGGAGTAGAAAGCCTCATCTTTCTCCCGCGGAGCAGCTGGTAGTTTCGAACCACTGACCTTAAGGTTCACAGCCCGATTCGTAACCACTACGCTACCAGAGCTCCATGAGGTTTAAAGGCTAAGAAATCACATAGGGCATTTCTACTCTGTTCTATAGAGCTGCTATGTGTCAGCACACAACAGTAACACTACTCTTGTATGAGTCCTTGGGTGGTACAGATGGTTAACATGTACTCTGCTCCTAGCTGAAAGGTGGACAGTTCAAGTTCACCTAGAGGTAACCTGAAAGAAAACTCCTAGAAATCTACTCTCAAAAAAATGAGCTACAAAAAAAAAAAAAAAAACCATATGAACACAATTAAGACTAAGGTTTGTTTTGTTTTGTTTTTTAATGGATGCTTCATGGGTGGGGAATTAAGTTGAAGGTTTCTTTCTGTTTCTGCAGCTTCATATAGAAGTAAGGTTCTTTTCCAGTTCTAAAGTCCTCTGTTTCCAACTGAGTAAAAAGATGAGAAAACATGTTTGACCACAATAGGGCCAGTATGCCATGATGACATAGGAAAAGTGGGAAGATGGGTGATTGGGGAATGAAGGGAGAACATCATGGATGTAGTGAATTGGACAAGGGTGAGTCACATATGAGGGTGTAGGAAGGACAGCAGAGGCAATAAATATGGACAGTAGAAATCACATGGTTAATATTAACAATAACCACTGCTTTTTAACCCCCTGCTTCAGATTAATCATTCTCACAACAATATTTGAGATAAATCTTATAATTCCTTTTTTTTTTTTTTTCATATGAGGAAGGCATTGAAACTTATGGGCTAGATCATATTGCAGTAACAAATAGCCCCAAAATCTTAATAGCTTCGAACAAATGAGGTTTATTTTTTGTTGGTGGGGGTTCCATGTTGCTCTCACAGAGAAACCAGACTGATAGAGCCATAATGTGTTAATGAAAAGGAGAAAAGATGACTTTCTTAAAAACTTCTTCCTAAAAATGCCACATGTCCATTTCCACTCTCAATCTACTGACCTGAGCAAGTCCATGTCCCCATCTTACTACAAGGGGACTAGAAGCACAATTCTACCAGGTACCTAGAAGGAGGAGAAATGAAAATATTACTGAACAACACAGAAATTGTGGCTCAGAGACTTTAGATACATTGTAGAAAGTTGCTTAACTAAACTGGCATTCTAGATTTGGTGCTTTGGGGCTAAGACCCTGTCTGTTCTTTTCATATGCTACCACCAGGGATGGAAAGCAGACGGGAACTAGTTAGATACAGCAATGACAAGATTAATAAAAGGCCAGATATATTGTGTCAAGAGGAACAGAGAGACATGAAGATATATAAACAGTCACAACATGCATATCCACAAACAGAGGAAATGCAACAAAGACCCCAGATTCTATGTTTATTTTGTTTTTTAAAGGACAACCAGGGAATGTAAGTGTGGTTCCTAAACATTCTGTCCAACATCTGTGTGTGGGCTACCCTCAGTGTGGGCTATAGGATAAGCATTGGTCTGCTAACCGCAAGGCCAACAATTCAAACCCACCAGGAGCTCCTCAGAAACCCTATACAGGATCACTATGAGTCAGAATCAACTTGACAACACTTGTGTAGTGTGGAGTCAGTGAGATCTCTGATGAAGTGTGAAGACAGTGAGATCTCTGTTGAAGATGAGTGATTTCCACATGTCTTTCCTACCCTCTATTTCAGATACACATTACTGAGTAAATATTATACAAAGCCCCACAACATCCTACTGCTCAGTGTAAGAAAAAGTAATTTCCAGTTTCTCAGGTCCTCATCTTTTTACCCCTAGTGTGAAGACACTGGTATTTCTTAGTGGTCATTTGGGCTACCAGTGTTCGCCATCACAAAAAATACTAATGCAAGGAACCAAAAGAGCTCGTCCAACTCATACAGTCCTGTGTTAGAGACAGGAAAACCAACCTACAATTATCTGAAGAGCAGATGCCTGGTGGAGTCCTCCACTACGAACTCTGAGAAGTCTAGTCTTCATTCTTTCATACATTTTGTTTAAGCAGAATTGAATAGCGATAAGAAAATGTTCTGAACTTACCTCTCTCTATTACCTCTGAACTCCCAACCCCACCAGTATTATGCCAGAAGAGAGGCATGCTCCCTCCATTCATTTATTCATTCATTCAACAATATATTTTTTAGATCCTTCTGTTTCAGACAATGTGCTAGATCCCTGAGATTTAAAAAAAAAATTAGTGAACAAAACAGTTATACTTTATTCCTCACTCCTATTTTTTACATTTATATATTAAATTCCCTCTTCTTTAAGATCTAAAGTTCCCACCACCAATACAAAGCAGATCCTTAATAAATATTTATTGAATTAATGAGTGAATGAGCTTGAAGGTAGGAGCTTGTATGTGAAAATATCATTTCTAGAAACAAATTTAAGAAACATAAAAATTTAAGCAACAGTTTATAAGGGAAATTTACTGCACGAAAACTCTATTTACTAGGTGATTGGTACATACTAAAAATTAAAAACTTATGTGCATACGAAATTTTCATCAAAAGAGTAAAAAGGGAGCCCACAGACTGGGAAAAAAATTTTTTTTTTGCAATGACATATCAGACAAGGGGATAATCTCTAGAATCTATAGGAAACTACAACACCTCTACAAGAAAAAGACAAATAACCCAATTAAAAAATTGGCACAGAACATGAACAGACACTTCACTAAGGAAGATATTTGGGCAGCCAACAAACATATGAAGGAATGTTCACAATCATTAGCCATTAGAGAGATGCAAATCAAAACAATGAGATACTATCTCACACCAGCAGTAACATTGAAGTTCAAAAAAAGCAGAGGACAATAAATGTTGGGGAGGATCTGGAGAGACTGGGATACTCCTGCATTGCTGGTGGGAATGCCAAATGATTCAACCACTCTAGAAAACAGTATGGAGCTTCATCGGAAAGTTGAAAATAGAAATACCTTATGGTCCAGCAATTCCTCCACTTGGTATATATCCACAAGAAATACTAGAACACAAGTAGATATGTATACACCAATGTTTATCACAGCACTATTCACCATAGCAAAAAGATGGAAACAGCCTAAGTGCCCATCAGTGGAAGAATGGATACACAAACTTTGATACATACACACAATGGGATATTTTGCTACCTTGAAGAATAATAACGAAGCTGCAAAACACCTCATAACATGGACAAACTTTGAGGACATTATGTTGAGTTAAATTAATCACAAAAGGACAAATACTGCATAAGACCACTGTTGTAAAAGCTTAAGAACAGATTTACATACTAAAAGAAAAAATTTTTTGATGGTTACCAGGGATAGGAGGGAGGGGACAGTATGGTGCAGGTTAGGGGATAGTCACATCATAGGTCAGGTGACGGGGTGGGCAATATACAAGGAAGGGAAGGGCAATACACAAAAAGGGGGAGGGGTGAAAGAACAATGAACATTGGGGAACACTTAGGTAGGTTTGCATGGGTTAAATGGGACAGAGGTAAATAGTGATGTATTCTCAACTTTAGAACAATAGGGCTCTGTGACACAGGGATTGAGGCATATTCTGAATGGGTAAAATGGGAAATAATGTTAAGGTGCTTGACTGTCTTGTGTATATTAGTTTCCCTTGCCTACTATTGAAAAATAGACATTTAAGTAAGATAGGGCTATTGGGCAATGTGATTACAGAAAGCTTATAAGCCCATCTTCATCCTATAACTGATTGGAATGCCTAAAAGGGGTTCTAGAATTTGCCCAATGAAATAGTCTTCTTGTCAAGCCTTTGTAGAGTATAGGGCCTCAAGTGAAATCCTGAGTCCCATCTAGTACCTTCTGAAGTGGGACATTCCCCTTTGAAAGAACATGAAGACCAACCCATATTAACTAGAGGAATGGAAGATACTTCATGAAAGAAAGACCAGCAGGAGCAGGGGGTGAGCAGGCAGTTTAGCTATTAAAAGAATAAACAAGCTGTTTGCCTGCAAGTCATCAAAGTCCCTTCAGGACAAACCCTTTTCCAAGACTTAAACTCAGACGAAACACACAAGCAGGCTTGTAAGCTCACTGGTGACCATCTTGGTCTACTTGTGAGTGGAAGTGGGGCAAAGGCTGTAATAAAGACATGGGCTGAGTTCAACCATGTTCCATAGACTCCTGTTAACCTTGAGAGGAAGGGCTGGTTGATTCAAAGTTTAGGGAGACTTGGAGATTCCTGAGCTCATGGACACTGACATAGCCACTGGGGGCTAGAGCTGATAGTGAAGCATCCAGCTGATATGAAGTGAGGGGAGGTGCACAAGAATGGCCAAACTGACAGATAGTACCCATTTGACCTAGCTTTGATGGCTTGATGATCAGAACTCAACTATAGAAAAATAAAGAAGTTTAATACAGGAAGCAAGTGAAAATTGCTACCATTTGATGAACTTGACCTTTGTCTATGAATGTAGTGCCTCAAAGTGCCAACCAAGAGGGAAGGAGTCTTCACATTCCATAAAATTGGGGTGAGGTGGGGCTGTAAATGCACAAAGTGACAAGCTTACAAATTTTCAAGAGGGAGTTTAGTTTCAGTGCAAGGCTGGAAGGAAGGGGGCAGGGAGTAGAATCCTTACTGAATGGTTTTCATCTTGTCTAGATGGGTCCGGTGAAAGGAGATGGGGATAGGATTCTTTTAATTCAATAGTGAATAATTGGTATCATTGACTAATTGTGATTGTCACAACTGTGAAGGTAGAAGATGTGTAACAAAAAGGGGGGAGTAGTTAATCTTACATTTCAGAAACAAAATGAACCATCAAGAGGGAAGAGCAAGAACAGAACGTAGGATCCTAACCAGAGAAGCATAGATACCAAAGATGAAGGCAGAGGTGATGGTATAGAGAGACAGAGCAGCTGAGGACTCTAGACTCATGGAAAGAGAAAGACTGTGTGCTGGTGGGCAGGAGGCTGGCTGGCAAAATGTGCCCTTTGGTTGTTTAAATGATTGTATATCCCTGTGTGTTTTTGTGTACATCAAAAAAAAAAAAAAAAAGGGAATAGAGGTAAATACTGTTAACAGATGGTACATGGAGGAGATTGTAATCCTTTCAATGAAATGAAATATGATTCGATGAATGTAAAGCTAATGTTCTCAAATGTAAACGATCACTCAATTCACAATAAAAACTTAAAAAAAAAATACGATTGGTTGAGTGCAAAATCAATGTTCTGCCATGTAAGCTACCACTCAATTCACAATAAAAGCTTTAAAAAACCATTTATATCATTTCTAATTTATTTCCAATCTTGGTCAATTTACATATTATTGTTTTCTCCTTTTTCTCACTTAATGTTAGATTTCATGAAAAATTCTGCTTTTTGGTATACAAAGATAAATTCTAGTACTTATACAATCAATTTCTAATTTAAAACAACAGCAACAACAACAAATTGGACCTGGAATGAACTCTAATCAGGTACACTGTATTTTCATACATTTGATCTTGGGAGTAATTTAATTTTGTTCAACCAAGCTCCATTATTTGAGGAAAGGCTCACAGATAAGTGAATCAAGGCAAGTTCATTCTGTTTTAGTCAGGAGACATAAATACAAGTTGAAAAAAAATATATATTATATCTTTTTGACGGAGTCCTGGTGTAGCACTGTAGATGAGTATTGGACAGCTAACCACAGGGTCAGTGGTTCAAATCCACCAGTTGCTCCTCAGAAATGCTATATAGGGTTGCTATGAGTTGGAACCAACTTGATGACATTCAACAACAACAACAACAACAACAATCTTTTTGGTAGGGTAGTGGATATCTGTTGTTTTTTCTACCCAAAATCCAGTCCCTCTTCTTGCAGTAGCAGTGTACCAATTTTACTATGGAGGGAACTACCTCCATCCCCTATTGGATATTGTTTTGAAGGTGGGATTATAAACCAAAGTCTCTGTACCTTCCCTGGGCATGGGACCAAATTAGGCAATTCAGACACTTCCTCTTGGACAGTAAACTTGAGGGCAATAACATGAAGGCAGAAACAGCCAGAAATAATTCATTTCTATGGATGTTTATTCATGTTTTGGGTCCTGCTCCCTTGAATCCCACAGCTATTCTAACTGCCATCCTTTCTGAAGAAAGGCTCTTTAGCTTTCCTTTAGATTCTCTGACTACCCCAAGAAGTCTTTCAAATGCATTCTTCTCTTTGCTTGTGCTATGTAAAAAATCGAATTGAAGCATAGCTATGTAGAGCATTACAAATAGTTTAAAATTTATTTTTTACTATTTTATTTCGCTGCTCTTATTGTTGAGAATATATACAGCAGAATATATGCCAATTCAACAATTTCTACAATGCTATCACATTCTTCAAAGTGTGCAATCATTTTTATCCTCCTTTTCAGAATTGTTCCTCCTTTATTAATACTCCCCGAAGTTTCCTATCTACTTTTTTGAGCTGTCAGTTTCATCCCAGATAGGTAGTACTTCAAAAGAGGACAATGTCAAAAAAAGAAATCCCAACCCATTGTCATCGAGTTGGTTCTGATTCACAGTGATCCTACAGAACAGAGTAAACTGCTCCCATAGAGTTCCCAAGGCGGTTAATTGCTAGGGAAGCAGGCTGGCACATCTTTTTCCCATGGAGCGGCTGCTAGATTGAACTGCCAACCTTTTAGTTAGTAGTCAAGCACTTTAACTATGGCACCACCAGGATTCCTCTAAAGAGCACAATGTTGTTGTTGTTGTTAAGTGCCATCCAGTGGGTTCCATAGCCACCCAGTGTAGGATTTCTGATACTATAAATCTTTATAGGAACATAAAGTCTCATCTTTCTCCCACAGAGCAGTCATTGGGCTGGAACCACTGACATTTTGGAGGGACTGGTCCCTACTGATAATATGTCTGAAGTATGAGTGACAAAGTCTGACCATCTTCGCTTCCAAGTAGCATTCTGGCTGTACTTCTTCCAACACAGATTTATTTGTTCTTTTGGCAATCCATGGTACTTTTTAATATTCTCTTCCAACACCATAACTCAAATGTATTCCTTCTATAGTCTTCCTTATTCACTAATTTTCACATGCACGTGAGGTTATCGAAAAGACCATGGCTTGGGTCAGGCACACCTTAGTCCTCAAACTGACATCTTTGCTTATAAATACATAACAGAAGTACTTTGCAGCAGATTTGCATACGAGCAATTGATGATGTGTTTCACAGTCTAACCCTGGCCTTGTTTTGGCTGATGATAGGAAGCTTTTTCACCATCTCTTTCCAAAGATATAGTCAATTTGATTTCTTATATTCCATCTGGTGAAGTCCATGTGTATAGTCATCTTTCATGTTGTTCAAAGAAAGTATTTGCAGTGAAGAATTTCTCTTCATTCCATTCCCTCATTACAAATTTCTATCATGTGCATGGAGAGATGGAGTGGATGAGGACTCTGGACTCTGGAAGGGAGAGGGTCTGTGTGTTGATGGCCAGGGGGCAGGCTTGCAGGGTGTACTCTTTGGCTGTTCGATGATGCATGTAGGGAATTATAATCATTACAATGAAATAAAATAAGATAGGATGAATGTAAAGCTAATGTTCTCCCCTATAAACTATGACATAATTCACAATAAAAACTTATTTTTAAAAAATTCTCTCACGTGATCTCCAGCATCATTTCTATCACCAAGGCCATATTTTCCAACTACTGTCCCTTCCTCTTTGTTTCCAGTCTTTGCATTCCAATTGCCAATAATTATCAATACATCTTGGTTGCATGTTTGATCAATTTCATATGCATGTTTGATCAGTTTCAAGATGACGAGCTTCCTAGAATTCTTCAATTTTATCATCACTGGTTTTAGTGATTGGTGAATAAACTTGAATAATAGTGGTATTAACTGGTCTTCCTTGTTGGCATATGAATATTATCCTATCACAGACAGTGTTGTACTTCAAGACAGATCTTGATATGCTCTTTTTTTGTGGTGAGTGTCATGCCATTCCTCTTTATCATTCTTGGTGTTAGTCTGGAAGCTCATCTGAAACCTGACCACCATGGGTGACCCTGCTAATATTTAAAATACCAGTGGCACAGCAACATTCACATCACCACCGTATGACAAACTGATAGATGAACCATGGATGTAATGATGTAATTATTCTCAATTTTATGATCTACAATGGTTATCCCCATTTTTTGCTTAATACCAACTTTCATATAACTGTTCTAGGCTTTGGAACCTAACCATGCTGATAAGTGAGGAGTGAGTGTAATTATGTAGCGAGAGAGGGGAGGTATATAAGAGGTCTGTATTTTCTGCTCACTCTTTCCATAAACCCAAAATTATGCTATTGAAGAGCCTTAATGTTTTTAAGAAAATTGTATCATATAAGTCAACCAGAAAATTGGTAAATTTTGGTTTCTTTTATCACCCATTGTTCTGGGTATTGTACTAAGTATTTCTCCTTTTCCATCTTTAAATTCTACCTTGATGCCTCAGTATATCTGTCCTAATGCATCGAAACTCTCTGAGTCTTATAAAATTTCCTGTTCATTCCATTCCCTCATTGCCAGTGTTGAGTCCTCAGCTCCTTGCTCTTCTTTCCTAAAGCACACATGCTTTCTTAGGAACTATGCTGTCCTCATAATACCATGTGTTCTCACAGCATCTATCATAACTTCTACTATGGAAACTCACATTAAGGTTCTATCCTTACACATTGTGGAAGCTACAGGCTTTCACAACCTTGACAGTCACTCTCCCAGAGTCTCAGAGAAGCTTTCCTAGGGTCTCTTTTCCATCACCCTCTTTAAACCTTTTATCTCTTCTGTCTGCTGTTCAAGAACAAAGATATCAGTTTGAGGACTAAAATTTGTCTGACCCAAGACATGGTATTTTCAATAGCCTCATATCTATGTTAAAGTTAGATAATGAATAAAGAAGACCGTAGAAGAATTTGAGTTATGGTGTAGGAGGAGAATATTAAAAGTACCATGGACCGCCAAAACAACATACCAATCTGTGTTGAAGAAGTGTAGCCAGAATGCTCCTTAGAAACCAGAATGGCCAAACTTCATCTTTCATACTTCAGACATACTATCAGGAGGCACCAATCCCTGGAGGAGAACATCAAGCTAAGTAAAGTAGAGGGTCAATGAAAAAGAAGAACATTCCAATGAGATGGATTGGCACAATGGCAGCAGCAATGGCCTCAAGTGTAACAACTCTGAGGTTGGTGCAGGACCAGACAGTGTTTTGTTTTGTTATGCATAAGGTCACTATGAGTCAGAACCAATTCAATGGTACCTAACAACAACAACAACAACAACAAATCTCTTCTGGGGCCTGCTTCCCACCAGATTCCACATATATGTCTTGACCATCTACTTTGTTCTTGGATATTAAATCAATATTTGCTTTTTACCATGTATTGCCCCTAAAGTTATCTCTATGTCCTACTCCCTCTACCTCTTTATCCAACCCAGACTCCCATGGCCCTGCTACTTGGCTTCTCGGAGTTAGGAGGACTGCCAATGGACTTCAAAGCACAGAACAGCTTCATCTCTATTTCCAACTACCCTATTAACCCATTCCACTAGGAGAGTCTGGATTCATTTAGAAATCTGTGTCTTCAAAACCAAACTTATCTTCCTTCTCACTCAGACACTACCTTCCAACTTCCCTGACTCTGACAATGGCAGTCCTATGATTTCAATTGCCTGGCTTAAAGAATTGAAGTAATCTTTGATACATTACAAAGAAGTCTGAATAGCCAATAAGTGAAGAAGTAATTTCATTTCTTTCTTTAAAGTGTCACACACAGATGACCATCTTTGTTTCCAGGTTCTCCCTGGCCCTATTCACCCAATACCATTTTTCAAGTCTACAGAAACCATTAAACTTTTGAACATCAAGCAAATAAAGCAAATGAAAAGGCCAAAAGTGCCCAAGATACCACTTAACTAGTCATTCTTTCCCTCTCTGTTAGTATTTAGAGGTACTACCTCCATGAGTATAGGTCAGGTTCATAAAAAAAAAAAAATTTTTTTCTTTTCTTTTTTTAATCTTTCTCTAGTCGAATTCTGATTATCAAGCTATCAAGGCTAGATCAAAAGGGTACTGTCTGAAAGTTTGGATGTTCTTGTGCATCTCTCCTCACTTCCTATCAGTTGGATGCTTACTCTCAGCTCTAGCCCTCTGTGGCTATGTCCTTGTCCATGGGCTCAAGTGTCCCCAGGTCTCACCATACTTTGGACCAACCAGCCCTACCTCTTCTGTCTTTCATCTCCAGGTCAATGGGAGTCAATGGACTGTGGTTGAACTCAGCCCATTTCTTCATTGCTGCCTTACCCCCTCTTCCACTCACCAGTAGACCAATGTGGTAGCCAGCAAGCTTACATGCCTGTTTTGTGTGTTCCCTTTGAATTTCACTTAAAGGGGAGTTTTTTCTGAAGGAACTTGATTGCTTGCCTTGATGGCTTCCTGGTGAACAGCTTGCTTATTCTTGTAGTAGCCAGTCATGCTGACATTTTTGTTTTGGGTTTTTCCTGATGATCTTTCTTTGAAGATATATATTCTGTTACTCTAGCTGTTCCAGGTTGGTGCTGACACCTATTTTGGGGGACACAATTCAATCCATGACACCAATGAGTGTTTTAAGAGCTTGAACTAATATAGCCTATTCCAATAGTAATAAGAAGCTATCAATGTGTTTTATGTCTTAACCAACATGATCAAATTTAAGTTTTTAGGGAATAAAAATCCTGGTAATAGTGTAGAGGACATATTGTATATGGCAAGAGTGGATACAGTAGTCTAGATGAGATAATGGTGTTTGGGTAGGGTGTAGTTATGAAGACGAGAAAAAGTGGATGGACAGGGAGGTATTGAGTAGGTAAACCAATAAATTGTAATGGGCTGGCATTGCAGTGAGGAAGAAGGAGGTATAAGAATGACTGGATTTTCTGCTATATGCAGATGAGTGGATGGTGATGCCATTCAGTGAATAAGGCAATGAAAGAAGAACAGGACGTATTTGTATTCTAAAGAGATCATGAGTCTGAGGTTCCTGAGAGATATCTAAGTGACTCTATATGGCAGGCAGGTAGACATCTTAGTCTGGAGCTCAGAGAAAAGGTGCCGGCTAGAGGTTGAAATTAGTGGTTGAAAGTATGTAAGTGGTAATACAATATTACATTAATGAAACTATGTAAGTGAATGAATTACAAGAGGAAGAACTGAGTGAAAATAGAAGTCAGACTTGGTTGTACCTTGAGGAATATCAATATTTACTAAACCTCGATAGAAACTAAAAACAGTGAACCTGCACAGGTGTCTAAGAAGGAGTGGTCAGAGATATAGGAGATAATCTTTCATCTTAGTACTTGTATTGTTTATTTATTGCTATGTAAGAAACCACCCCAAGTTTAGTGGCTTAAAATAACAACCATTTTATTGCTCAAACAACCATGGGTGAGCACTTCTGGCTAGTCTTACTCACCTGGGTGGTTCTTCTCTGTCTCACCTGTGGTCATTCATCTAACTATAATAATCTGGTGCGCCAACTGGGCCTGGATGATCCAAGATGACCTCCTTTAAATGTCGGTGCCTTGTGTGGGATGACTGGAATGAATGGGACAGCTTGGCTTCTTTCTCCATGGGTTTTCTGTAGAACTTCAAAGCAGTTCATTTCCATTTGATCCCCTGCAGTGGCTTTGGATTTCCACCCCAGATATACTGAATCAGAATGTAATTTCAACAAGGCCCCCAAGTGATTCTTAGACATAAACTCTTGTTAAAATGTAGACTCTGGTTCAGTATATCTGGTACAGAAATGCAAATTCTCAGCAGCTGGTGGAACCAGAATGAAATGATTCCAAGCCCCAGTTCTCTTTCTCTCCCTGTGGTCTTCATTCTCAAGGAGGCTAATCTATGCTTGCTTGCATGGCAAAGGTAGCATTCTAAGAGTGAAAATTTCAATCCACTGGAGTCATGTTGGCTGATATTTTACTGTCCAAAGGAAATCACATGTCCAAGTGCAGAGTCAATGTGGGAAGGAACTATACACGGTCGCTATGAGTAGGAACCAACTCCACGGCACACAACCACCACCACCAAGTCCAATCTACATTACTTTTTTACCACAGTATACTACTTGCTGTTCTTTCTAATCAAGCTACTTCTCGCTTTGTGCTTCATTGTTGCTAGGGCCTCTGCCTGACACTCCTTTTTCATGCTCCACCCTTCTTCTTGTTAATTTGATACATCATTAAGGCTCAATTCAATCTTCATATTTTTGCTCATTTTATTATCTCAGTCTAGAACCAACTTCCATTCTTTCCTAACACTCCGTTAGCCCTCCTTCTTCTCTCTTGAGTTAGTCTTACACATCTTGACAATTCAATCTACTGTCAATTAATTCAATCTCAGCTTCTCCATCAAGCCTCCTTAGATTGCTTTTGCCATCCCTCTCCCCTATCCCTATAAAATCCTCCTGTTTTAATCATTGTACCTAACAGTTTTGAATTGAACTGTTTTTTGTTGTTGTTTTTAACTGTTGGCTTTACATAAACATTCTGTTTCTTCCACAACAGGATTGCAAATTCCTTGGTGAACAATGCCTTGTACCTCTTTACCTTCATGTATATAAAGATGAGAAAAATAGTGTTTTCAAGAATGTTAACAGTCAACAGGGAAGACCCTGCCCCAAGTAAACTACTGATGGTAATTGAGTAAAAGTGCTATTTAAAGCTTAATTGGATGGGGTTGTGGGAAAACAGTGACCAGACTTTAAATTTTGTTGTTGTTATTATCTTTTGGGTATTTTATTTTAACTGGGTTTCGGTTTGTAGTCAGAGAGAATGTGGTCAGGAAACTGACTTCTAAACTGACACTCCAATAATGTGTAAAATTAGCCAAACAAAGGAGAGTGGGGGATGGAAAAGGTACTTAAACAGGTTTTTGCAAGAATGTAGATAAAGGGAAAAGGGATATCCTTGGTCTTTCTGAAATCCAAGTGTAGGACTTACTCCAAATACAGAAGAACAGTAATAAAACCATCTATGAAAAAACTATCTTCCAGTCTCTACCACAGGTGATGACTGCTTGAGAACACCAATATACAATAATTTACGAAATATAAATACAACACCACACTGTCTCAGAGGAAACAGACAATTTTAGTTTACACAAAGAAACAGAACAAAGTGCCTCAAACAAGTCTCCAAAATAGAAATAAAACACCAGAAATGGTATCAGAATTATTTGATAAGGAATTTAAAGGCAATGCTAACTAGCAACTTCACCAGATTGAGAAAAAGATTTTTAAAACTAAAGATGAAATCAAGGAAAACAGACCAAATTCTAGAAAAAGAATCAAGAAACAAATTGACAAAATAATTGATAAAATGGAAGCCATATAAAATCAGGAATTAGAAAGCTATAAGATTAACACCAAGATTTCAAAAATAGATAATACACTGAAAGAACAAAGAAAAAGAATTGAATCAATGGAAAACCGGATTACTGAGTTTGAAGAAAAATCTTTCAAAATTCATCTGCTAGAGGAAATTAGAAAAAAAGAACTTAAAAAATCCAAAACAAGACTAAGACTTATTTGGGACACTAAAGAGGAATAACTTATCTGTGACAGTGTTGCCAAGCAAAGGAGGACTTGCTGCCTGTCACTGTAGTCAATCACAGAGATAGGGTAAGAGCCAACATCTTGCTTTATTAGCAGAAAGCAAGCTATCTGGAAGACAGCGGGAATAGCTTCCCAAAGCTGCCTTGTTAGACAGAAAATCTCTACATATCATATATGCTAAGTTACAGCTGGAAAAAGGATTAATCTTTCATAACATTAAAGTAACATTTTGCAAAAACAAAGGGAAAATGTGTTTATCATCGTTATCACTGGGGTCTGTTTCTGACCAGATTCCTCCAGTCCCGTGTTAATTACCTTTAGACAGGGGAGTGGGTTAACTTCTTCAGGGATGAGATCACCAAGACCATTTTTCTCTTCTACTTCCTTGTTCATGCTCAGACCATATTT
>NW_006408537.1:23611929-23628231 GCF_000296735.1 Chrysochloris asiatica | reverse complement strand
AAAAAGATGGAGACAGTCTTAATGTCCATCAACAGAAGAATGGTTAAATGGACTTTGGGACATACACACAATGGAATGTTATTCAGCGTTGAAGAATAACTAAGAATTTGCAAAACACTTCACAACATAGATAAACCTGTAGGACATTATGCTGAGTGAAATCAGTCTATCACAAAAAGACAAATATTGCATGAGACCACTGCTGTAAAAGTTAAGATAGGGTTTTCTTGCTAAATGAAACATTCTATGATGGTTACAGGGTGAGTAGCGGAAAGGGAAAAACATAAAGTGAAAAGAGGTAAATACTGTTTTTAAAAAAAGATAGCCATTGAAGAAGTTGAATGAACTCCAAACAGGATAGACCTTAAAAGAAGAACACCAAGATAAGCTATAATCTAACTTTTCAAAACCATAAACAAGGGAAAAATCCTGAGAGCAGCTCAGGAAAAGAGAGAAGTTACCTACAAAGGAGAACTAATCAGACTAAACTCTAATTTCTCAACAGAAACCATTGAAGCAAAAAGACAATTGTTGTTACTGTTAAGTGCTGAGGATTCCAAATCACGAGGACCCTGTATACAGTTTCTGAGGCTATAAATCTTTGTGGAAGAAAAAGTCTCTTCTTTCTCCTGTAGAGCAGCTGTTGGGCTTGAACTGCTGACCTTGTGTTTAGCAGTTCAGTACTTATCTTACAGAGCCACAGCCTGCAAGAAAACAATGGAACGACATATAAAACTCTGGAAGGCAAAATTGTCAACCAAAAATTATATATCCAGCAACATTATCCATCAAATACGACAGACAGCAAAATTAGGTCATTTTCAGACAAACAGAAAAATTTAAAAATTGTAAGAACCAGACCAATGTTATAAAAAATTCTAAATGATGTTGTTTGGACAGAGAACCAGCAACAGCAGGCAACAACCTGACAATATCACCTAGACACAACCCAGATAAAAAAGTACACAATGTAAAACAGACCTGCATCTACCCTAGAATTGTAGAAAAACAGAAACTCCACGGTCAGAGCAGAAGCTGTGTTTTAGGGTAAATTGTTATTATGAAAACCCTGATCCTGTTTCCATGGCAATGTTGAAAAGATGGGTTGTAAGAATCTTTGGACGTTAGTTCATCTTCAGAACATGTTTGATTCCCTAGTTGAAATGTTATCCTGACTTATAGATTATATAATATTAAATGAACTTCAATCAATTTATATGATTGGCTTAATGCAATTTTTATTTTAACGTTGAGTAAAAATCATGTAGTTGAGCGACTTCAATTATAATGGACCTAAAGGCAAACAATGGTAAAGAATGGTGGGTTATTGTCCTTACCTAATAGCTACACTATAATATTGTGGTTAGTGGAAAGTCATTTTGCAAGCAAATCACCAAACAAATGCTTCTCTTTATGTGCTTTTTTATAAAAATAGCCATGATCCCCAATCAAGTTACAATACTAATTAGTCCCTTCTCAAATCTCCTAAATGGTTAGTCAACCTCATTTTAGAAAAGACCAGCTGTTTTGTGGAAACTTAGGGGAAGAAAAGGACAAAAATAAGTTTACTCCACCAAGCTGTTTTCAATGTGGGCTCCCAGTGTGACAGTAAGTGTTACAATGATGCATCTACCCTAGAATTTTCTTTAGACATAACTGAAGCTCTAATAAGCCAGATCCTGCTGTGGGAGTAAATTAATCTCAAACACAAGCTAGGCGTTCTGCAAAGTGTATTAACTCTTTTAAGTCTCCCAGTACAAAATAAATAACCTGCAACAGTCATTAAGGGTTAGAGCAAAAGGAATCCAGGGCAAGTGAAGTATCCCTGGGTAGAGTGGTCATTTGGAAAAGTCTAAATGTGCCTCCCAAGTGACTTATTTATATTTAAATCATTTAGAGAGTGGGGAAAAAAAAAAACAGTTTATTTTATCTGACAGGGAGCCTCAGTCTGTTCCCAGGCCCAGTTCTTTCTGTTGAGATGATTCAATCAACAAATAATGCAAAGTGTAAAGCTTTATCTTCCCTCCATACTAAGAAATTCACACACATTTCCAATTGTAAGGTCATATAACAACAACAACAAAAAAAACCAGTTCACAAAGGGAATTGCCTGTGAGGTTAGCTTTAGTGATTATTTATCTTCTAAGAATAATTTTGTTTATACACAATGGTCTTAGTTACTAAGACTCAAAATGATTCAGTTTTTTGTATCAATGAGAAAAGAGAGAGAAAGAGGTCCAGGAAGAGAAATTGAATATGATTAAATTAAATTTAATTTCAGGAATATTTCAACTGGAAAGGAGTTAAATTAGGAATCTTTATGTATTTATATAAAATTACACAAAGTTAGAAGCAATCTAAATGTCTAACAATAGTTAAATGGTTAAATCATGTATGACAGAGCCATATATGGACAATCATATAAAATATTTAAATGATATTTATGAAGAATTTGTATGACATGCTATTATAGGATCATAATTATATTCTAATTAATATACTGTATCAATCCTTACATTAGCTCTCCAGACACCTTATTTGTATGATGATACTTACAAGACTATAGCTAGACGAGCCATAATTCACTGTACTACAGTGCATTCTCTGGGTCTTTTCCCTTTCATACAAGAAGGATAAACTGTCCCCATTTTCAGTTACACCTTCTACAATTACAGATTTTACAAGCACAATTTGCTTTGTTGCTCAACCACTCACAATTGAATCACATAATCCTATCAGCATCTTCTACAAATCCATCAAGAAAAAAGAAGCTATTTAGTGGGGGGGGGGGGGTTCTCCCTTGTTCCCTTCATTCTGAGACTAAGCACATCCATGAGAGCTTGTAAGTCAGCCACTTCATGCCTTTCTCTCCATCTCAGTCCCCGTTATAGATAGCTAATTTCTAAATTGCTCATTCCTTATCGCCAGTACTCTAAGAAGATGTTGTTTCTTGATATGAAGAATCTTCATTTCAATTGGAACTTTGAGTATCTCCATCCATAAAGAAAGTCCAGTCCAGAGCAAGCCATCAAATTGTGGCAGTATACACCTGTTCACAGTGTCAAATCTCTTTCTCTTCATTTGGTCAAGTTCTGGTAACTCAGTCCTAGCCTTCCAAACTGGGTCAAATGGGTACCAGTTGCAAGCTTGGGAGTTCACAAATACCTTTCAGCACTTCAGACCAGTTGGCCCCTTCACTTTCTCAGCTCTTAACCCCCCTGAGTTAAGTCAATGCCCATAGACTCAAGAATCCACACAACTCCTTAAACTTCAGACCAGCCAGTCCTTTCTCTTCTCTTTCATCTCTATCCTTTGTGGACCAGGTCAGCGAGTGCTAATAGAACATGTCCAAACTCAGCTCCTCTCCAACTCCCATTTAACAAGTAGACACAGGTGGTCACCAACGAACATACCAGATTGTCTGTTTGGTAACTCTCTTAACTTTCAGTCCTAGAAGGGGGTTTTCTCTGATGGGGACAGACTTTTCCTGCCTCAGTGCATCCCATGGCAAACTGCTTGCTTGAAATGCAAAAAGCTAGTTCTTTTTTTCTTTTCTTTTCTGCTGGTCTTTCCCTCAAATATAAATCTCTTGTGTTCTCAGTAGTTCTGGGTAGGTCTACATGTTTTTCAAAATTCAACTGTCATGACTCTGAAGGTTTGGGGTGGGGCTCAGATTTTCCACCTAAGCCTATGACTCTCAAGCTAGTGGCTTAAAACAAAAGCCTGCTCATTCTGGGAAATTGTTAAGTTTCCCCTTAATTCCCAATAATAAATAGGCTGAAGACAGGCTTTTAAGCTCTCTGTAACCACAGTTCTCAATATTCATTTCCATCATACATGTAGGAGAAGAATTGGACTGTTAACCACGAGGTTGGCAGTTCAAACCCACCAGATGCTCCATGGGGGAAAGAAGAGATTTTTCTGCTCCATTAGCTTTACAGTCTCGACAACTCTTTACAGGGACTCGACAAGTCAGATCAACTCTATCGCAGTAGGTTTCTTTTATTTTTAGGTAGGATAAACCATTATCTATAGTGTTAGTGTTGTTGTTTAGTGCTGTCAAGTCATTTGAAACTAATAGTGACCCTGTATAGGGTTTCTGAGTAATGGTTGGTAGGTTTGAACTGCTGAACTTGAAGTTAACAGTCCAATGCTTATGCTACAGAGCCACAGCTAGATGAACAATCAGTACAATCAGATAAACACATACCTTTAACACATCACCCTTTTAAAAACATTCAACCTCAGTCTTCTCTTCACCCTGGGAATGTCTCCTGTTCATATGCATATGACCTTGGGTCTTTGGCAGGATGGGTACAGTAGGCCCTGGTGCTCTATCTGTCATCTTGTTTAACTAGACTGGTTTTTGCCCCAGGCCATTCCACAAGCAGCTTTTCTCCCCACAGTTACAGTTTAAATCTCTTATATTCCTTTCAGTCATTACAGTTATCAACATCCAAAGTGACCATCTAAGACTCAAAAGTTTCACTTCCAATACCCCTTTGTTCTTTCTCATGCTTACTTAAGTCTGGAGCCATTTCTGTTCTGATGCCCAGTGTCAAAATGTTGTGGAGGCAGTGTCTGACCTCCTCTGATTTCATAAGGGAGAATGAGAATCAAACTCATCACTAGGCCATTGTTAACTGCTGTGAGACAGAGGTCAGATGTGCCTCCATACTTCTCCATGCTTTATCTATTCTAACACTAACTCTTCCTTTCATGGCACTCTACTTCTTTGCTGAGTTCAGTAATCTGTTGCAACAGCCACACAGAATTTACAGATAATACTCACAATTATGGGGTTTGTTAGGGAAGAAAACAGGGTAAAATTCAGGATAAGAATATAAACCTTTGGGTCAGGAGCACATCTTCTCAGCTGTTTCCGTAGGGATCCCACTCTCTGGTCTTCAGCCTTTCAGCCATGTGGCCCCTTGGCCTCTACCTTTCTCAAGCAAGTGTTACAAAGCTCCTTTAGCACTACCAATAAATGCCCAAGGGGTATACAATTCTGCAAGCCAGCCTCTTGTTTGAAGGTACTCAGCTTTACTGGGTCAGTGGGCTGAAAAGCTCACCTCTCTGCTTCATGCTTTTGGTGCTGCTGCCTCTGTCTTTGCCTCTCTGCCATTTCACCATGTCACCACTTACCCAGTATCTTTATCTTATAGTAGCGAGACACCCCCATTCCTGCTTCTAAGATGGCTCATTTTAAACCTGATAAGATAGAAAAATCAACTAATTCCCACATAAAATCTCCATACAACTTATTTGCATAGTCTAACACAGTCATTTGATGGGAGTCACAAAGACCATGTCTAGAGAGCCATGATTCACTGTACCATGTATGCTGAGGAAATATCTGGAAGGAACATACCAAAATGATCACAGTAGCAAACTTTGAAAGAAAGAACTATGAGTAATAATTTTTTCTTCCTATAGAAAAAATTTCAACAAAGAGCATACATTCATTTTATAATCTGAAAAATTGTACTTTTTAAAAGCAAACTAAGCTCATTGTGCAGTAGTGCTAGAAGTCTTCTCCTTCCTTTCTATGACTCGGCAGTCAGCTGAATAACAACGAATTGCCTCATGGCAAGCCAAACAGGAGCTGGAAATGGTCTTTGCTTTATGAACATTCATTCACTGCTGGGAAAAAATGGTTGAAGCCGATCACCCTGGAAAGCTCTTCATTGGAGGGCTCAACACAGAAACAAACAAGAACACCCTGTAATCAGTATTTGGCAAATATGGACGAATTTTCAAAGTATTCTTGATGAAAGACTGTGAAACCAACAAATCAAGAGGATTTCCTTTTGTCACCTTTGAAAGTCCATCAGATGCCAAAGATGCAGCCAGAGATATGAATGGAAAGTCTTTGGATGGGAAAGCAATCAAGGTGGAATAAGCAACTAACCCAACACTTGAAAGTGGCAGGTATGGACCCCTATCACGTCCAAAAATCAGAGGCCCACCAAGAGACCATAGGGGTGGAAGAGGAGGTAGTGGAGGAACCAAGGGACCCTTTTCATGTGGGGGACACATGGATGATGGTGGCACAAAGTGGTGGTCCTCCTCCTAAAATATCAACCCCTTCAGGAGCAGTTCACAGTAACAGTTGAATGGGAGGCAGAGCCCCTGTATAAAATGAAAAGATAGTTATGGAGGACCACCAAGAAGAGAATCCCTGCCCTCTCATAGAGATGTGTTTCTATCACCAGATATGATGGATAGTTCAATAAAAACAGCTATTCAATCTGAGATTACCCAAGTTCTTGTGATACAAGAGATAATGCACCACTACCAAGAGATTATATATATCATGATTATGGTCATTCCAGTTCACGTGATGACTATCCATCCAGAGGCTATAGTGATCATGACTCTTCAGACCATCCAAGTGGAGGCTTCTACAGAGAGATTCCCATGACAGCTCTGGTAACTCATGTAGTGCTCCACCTACATGAGGGGTCCTGTTATCTTATGCTTGAAGCAGTTGCTATGATGATCATAGCAACTCACAAGACGGATATGGTGGAAGTCGAGACAGTTACTCAAGCAGCCGAAGTAATCTCTACTCAAGTGGTCATGATCATGTGGGCAGACAAGAAAGAGGGCTTCCCTCTTCTGTGGAAAGGGGTACCCTCCTCCACATGATTCCTACAGCAGTTCAAGCTGTGGCGCACCAAGAGGTGGTGGCCATGCAGGAAGCCCACCTGACAGAGGGGGAGGCAGAAGCAGATACTAAAAACAAACAAAACTTTGGCCCCAAATCCCTGTTCAAAGAAACAAAAAAAAAGTTGGAAACTATTCTGTCGTAACTACCCAAGGACTCTTAAAAGGAAAAATTGTGTTACTTTAAAAAAAATTCCTGTTAAGTATTCCTCCATACATTTTATGTTTCTTGTGAGGAAAAAGTAAAACCTGTTTAATTGTATTTGATTTTATGACATTGATTTCAATAAATAAATGTTTAATGTGTAAGACTTGACTTGGGTACTAGTGCTATAATTCTCTTAAGTGTCCCTGAGGCCCACTTCCTATTCAATTCTTCCCAGTAAATGAGGCAAGCAATACCAAGATCTTCCACAAACATCTAGCCATCTAAAATGCAGAGAGGAATCATTCTGCCTATACAAACAAGCTAGATACTTGAAGAGTGGTTAGGTTTGCTACTCTTAAGATTTCAGGGTCTCTTCAAACTGAAATCTCAATGTTCTCAGTATGCAAAACCTGAGACAGATGCTTAAGTAAGGAAAGTGCTATTCACCCAGTAAACCCAAAACAAAAGGATAATGCTGGCCATATATTGCCTTTCTGACATTTCCTTGGGAAATATTTCCCCTGCTCCCCTGCCCGCCCCTCCCCCCCCACCACCATTAAGACCATTAAACAACTACACTATACTAAACAAAAAGTTTGGCCAAAACCAACCTTGAAGCTGCAAAAAAACACACAAAAACTAAAAGGACTTCTGGCAAGATGGTGAACTAGGCAGACACAGGCGTGGTGCTGTAGGCTAAGCTCTGGACTGAAAGATCGGTTTGCACTGCAAGGTAGGTGATTCGAACTCACCAACCACTCCTCAGAAACCCTATACAGCATCACTATGAGTTGGAATTTACTTGATTTGATGGCACTTAACAACAAAAACAACATAACAAAGATACAGGAGATCAAATAAAACAGACACAGAGGACAATCCTGGAACCCTAAGCATCAGAGGAAAGGTTAGAGAAGTGGAATGAATACCTACTGGAAGGAGAACCTGATCAGGTAGAGTGAAAGGAGACCACAAGCAGTTTTGGAGGGACAAACAGATGGAGGTCTCATGGCACAGGTTCACACAGGAGGCAGAAAAGGTGTGATTCCTTCTTGCTCCCCATACTCCCCTGGATAACAGAGGTGAGGACAGTCCCCATTCTCATCTACCTCCAGTTCAGATCCTGCTCTCCAGGAGTTCTGAGCCATGCCATTACAGCAAGTGTGATGCGGATGCCCGCTGCACCCCCTTGGTATCTTGATTCAGGTGGACTTTGCCTCCAGTCCACAGAGCCTCCAGGTTAGAATTAGGCTAGCAGGAACCTTCATAATCAGCCACCCTGCCCTTAGCTGTCCTCAGGTTCTGACAGACATCGAAACTAGAAACCTGAAGGGCCTCCACAAACTACTTCTGGATGGGGTACCCTTAACACAGACAACACCTAGGTCTATAGGAGGTCCATCAGGGCTGGAAATTCAGCCCTCACATATCTCCTCCACCCACCATATGAGTTCCTTGGAAAAATTAATAAATTACAGGGCAACCTCAAAGAAAATTAATATACCTTCACATCAAAATTAAAAAGTGGAAAATCAGAAAAATGTAGTAAAAATTATAACAACAGCAATGAAGAAAACCCACAAACAATATGAATTCATTGCAAAAATTTGTGTGGAATAAAGAAACTTGCAACACCACAAAAAAACACACAGCAAAATCATGGTAATCAGCTCATACTTATCAATAATTACACTGAATGTAAATGGACTAAATGTGCCAGTCAAGAGATAGTAGCAGGCCCAAATGCCCATCAATGGAAGAATGGATAAACAAACTTTGGTACATACATATTGTGGAATACTCTGCAACCTTGAAGAATAATGATGAATCTGCAAAACACCTCATAACATGGATGAACCTTGAGGACACTATGCTGAATGAAATTAGTCAATCACAAAAGGACAAATAGTGTATGAGACCATTATTATAAAAGCTTAAGAAAAGGTTTCCAGACTATAAGAAACATTCTTTGATGACTACCTAGGGTGGGAGGAAGGAGAGAGTAATTCACTGGCTAGAGGGTAGACACATGTTAGCTTGGGTGATGGGAGGGCAATACACAAGAAGAGGGAGAGTGGCAGATGAATAATGATGATAGAGGAAGACTCAGGGAGGTATGCATAGTCTAAATGGGAAAAAGCAGTCCTGGTATGGTGGTGTGGATTAATGTGCCAGACTGCAAACCTGTTTGAACTGCAAGGTCAGCAGTTCAAGCTCCCCAGATGCTCCTTGGAAACCCTATACAGGGTCACTATGGGTCAGAATTGACTCAACAGCACTTAACAACAACAAATGGGAAAGAGGTAAATAGTGATATATGCACAACCTTGGAACAACCATGTTCTATGAGTGGATTGAGACTGAATAGGTAAGGGAAGGAAAAAAAAAAAAAGAGTGGGCAGGGTATGTGTTTGACTGTCTTGTGGATATTGGTTTCCCCTGCCAATTATTGTAAAATAGACAATTAAGTATAATGGAAATGAATATCAGGAATTATGATTACAGAAAGCTTGTAAGCCCATCTTCAGCCTATAACTGTTTGGTTTTGCTAAAAGTGGAGTTAGAATTTTCCCAGAGAAATAGGCTTCTTGTTAAATCTTTGTAAAGTGTAAAATCTTGAGCCCCACTGAGAATCTCCTGAGTTGGGACATTTACATTTGAAAATATTCAGACCAATCTAGAACTGCTGGGAGAACAGAGATTCTCATTGAAAAAAAGACCTGCAGAAAAAAGCAGACTGGCTTTGTGAGTTTCAATCAAACTGCTTGCTTTGGAGGCATTCAAGGCAAGAAAAGTCAGCCCCTCAGGGGAAACCCCCTTCTAGGACTGAAAGTTAAAGGCAACACATGAACAGTCTAGTATGCTTGTTGGTGACCACCTGGGTCTACTTGTGAATGAAAGGGTGGGAAAATGCAGTAATGAAGATTCAAGCTAAGTCTGGACATGTTTCATTGGCACAATTTGATGAACTGGCCTTTTGTTTATGGATGTAGTTGTTCAAATTTCCGACTGGGGAAGATTCTTCATATCAAGTAACATGCTGTCTTCTCAATATATTGGTTGATTGTTGTTGTTGTTAAGTGCTGTTGAGTCAGTTCTGACTCATAGCGACCCTGTATAGGGTTTCCAAGTAGCAGCTGGTGAGCTTGAACTGTCAACCTTGCAGCTCAAACTGACCTTGCAATCCAGCGCATTAACCCATAGCACCACACCAGCACTCCATTGGGGGACTATAAAGGCATGAAGTGGGTGGTTTACAAGCTTCCATGGGTGTGCTTAGTTTCAGAATGAGAGGGGTAAGGTAGAATCCCCACTGCATAATTTTTCTCTTTTCCAGATGGGACTGGTGAAAGGGGATGGGGGATGATGCTAATAGGATTTTATGATTCAATTGTGAGTAATTAAATATGATTGCAAAAACTGAAATTATAGAAGATGTGTAACTAAAAGGAGGGAGTACGTAATCATTCATTTCAGAAACAGATGACCCCAGGACCATCTAGAAGGAAGAGCATGAGTGGACCGCGAGGAAAGCAGTGACAGCATAGATGGTGGCAGAGGCGATGGCATCGAGAGACAGAGCAGCTGTGAGTTCTAGGCCCATGAACTGAGTAAGGCTCTGTGCCTACAGGAAGGAGACTGGCAGAATATGCCCTGTGGATATTTAAATGAATATACATTTTTTATTGTGTATGTATGCATCAACTATTTTTTCTAGGTTTATTTGTAAAATGTAAGACGTAAATGGGGAACCAGAAGGAGGAAGTAGGATGACTGTTGTTGCAGGGAGGGGACTGTAGTCATTGGGATGAAGCGGAGTATGTGATTTGTTGAATGTGCACATGATGATCTTGTCTACAAACCTTCACTCAATTCACAATAAAAGTTTCATTTAAAAAAGAGAGAGAGAGAGAGCGACAGTAGCATAATGGATACAAACTTTGGTACTTACACACAATGGACTACGATGCAACAATGAAGAATAAGCTCTGCAAAACCTCTTACAATGTGGATGAACCTGGAGGAAATTATGATGAGTGAAATTAGTCAGTCACAAAAGGACAAATGTTGCATGAGACCACTGTTGTAAAAAGTTAAGAAAAGGTTTTCTGGTTAAAATGAACATTCTGTGATGGTTACCAGAGGTGGGAGGGAAGGGGAAATTATTCTCTGAATAGAAGGTAGACACTTGTCAACTTGGCTGATGGGGAAGTCAATGTACAAGAGGGAGACTGGCACAGAAAAGATGAAGGTAGTGGAAGACACAGGGAGGAGAGGAGTGCAAGAATTAAAGTAAACAGAGGTAAACACTGCTACATGGAAGGGATTGCAATCATTGTAATGACACAAAGTACATGATTTGTTGAATGTGGGACTGTTGATCTGTTCTGTAGACCTTCACTAAATTCACAAACAAAGTTTTTTTTTTAAAAAAAACAAAAATTGTTTAATTCCTATTTTACAGATCATTTGCCAAAACTAATTTTGATGACTATGTATTGCTTTGGAGTCCTGGTGTGGTGCTGTGGATTAATGTGCCAGCCTGCAAAGTTGTTTGAACTGCAAGGTTGGCTGTTCAAACTTACCAGCTGCTCCTCAGAAACCCTATACAGCGTTGCTATGGGTCAGAATCAACTCGACAGCACTTAACAACAACAATGTATTGCTTTAAAATTTTATATGCCACTTATGCATTTATCCTCTATCAAATCTAATGTTGTTATTGTTAAGTGCCAGCTGATTCCGATTCATAGGGACCCTGTGTAGGATTTCGGAGGCTTCTAATCTTTGTGGGAGCAGAAAGCCAGTAAGCACTCAATCCACTTATCTGTCTCTTTATCTGAAGTTAAGAGTTCTAGAACCGCCCTCTGAATCTGTCTCGTCTGGTTTCCGTGTTTTTGCTGAAGTGAATCTGTACAGTCTGTCTAGTCTGTCATCAAGTCCCACCTTGGAATCTGGATTGGGATTGCATTATATCTGTAGATTGCTTTGGGTAGTGTTGACATTTTTACAATGTTAAGTCTTCCTATCAACGAGCATGGTATATTCCTCCATTTCTGCAGGACTTTTTTGGTTTCTTATAGCAGTGTTTTGTTATTTTCTTTGTATAAGTCTTTTGTTTCTCTGGTTAGATTTATTCCCAAGTATTTAATCTTTTGGCTGGCTATTGTAAATGGCAGAGTCCTGTGTGGCACTGGGGGCTAATGTACTGGAAGGTCGGCTTGAAATGCAAGGTCAGTGGTTCAAGATCACCGGCGCTCCTTGGAAACCTTATACAGGCTTGCTATGAGTCAGAACTGACTCAAAGGCACTTGACTACAACAGTGATTTTAAGTGGTATTGCTTCCCTAATTTCCTTTTCAGAGTTCTCTTTATTAGTGTAAACAAATTCAATTGACTTTTGTATGCTGATCTTGTGCTCTTCCACTTTACTGAATCTATCAATGACTTCCAATGATTTTTCTGGTGGAGTCTTTAGGATTTTCTAAGTATAGGATCATATTGTCTGCAAATAGAGAGAATTTTACTTATTCTTTGCCAATCTGGATTCCTTGAATTTCCCTTTCTTGATTTATAGCTCTGGCTAGGACTTCCAGCCAGTGGGTTTTGTATGTATGTCCTTAATTATGTTGAGGAATTTCCCTTCTATTCCTATTTTTCTGATTGCTTTTATCAGAAATGAGTGTTGGATTTTGTCCAATGCCTTTCTGCATCAATTAATATGATCATGTGATTTTTTTCCCTTTGTTTTATTTATGTGGTGGATTATGTTAATTATTTTTCTAATATTAAATCATCCTTGCATTTGTTGTACTTTTTGTTAAGCGCCATTGAGTTGGTTCTGACCCTTAGCGACCCTGTATAGGGTTTCCAAGAAAGAGCTGTTGGATTTGGACCACCAACCTTACGACTCAAACTGACCTTTAGGTCCAGTGCATTATAGAATCTCATTTGGTCTTGATGTATTATTTTTTCTGATATATTGTTGGATTCTATTTGCGAGGGCTTTGTGGAAATTTTTTACATCTGTGTTCATGAGGCATATTGGTCTATGATTTTCTTTCTTAGTATTGTCTTCTCTGGTTCTCGTATCAGAGTTATACTGTCATTTCATACAATGAAAAGGGAATTTTCCATTCTTTTCTATATTATTATGGAATAGTTTGAGTAGAATCAGTGGCAGCTCTTCTCTGAAAATTTGGTAGAATTCATCAATAAAGCCATCTGGACGTGGACTTTCTTTAGTTGTTGTTGGTGGTGCCATGGAGTAGGTTACGAATCACAGAGTTTCCGAGGCTGTAAATCTTTACGGGAGCAGAAAGCCTCATCTTTCTCCCACGGAACAGCTGGTAGTTTTGAACTACTGATCATGTGGTTCAGTTCGCAGTACGATTCTTAACCACTAGGCTATCAGAACTCCTTTACTTGGAGTTTTTACTTGGAGTTTTCTTTACTTCGGAGTTTTTTAATGACTTGATTGATTTCTTCTCTTCTGATAGGACTTTTCAAGTTCTCTACTTAAACCTGAAGTTTAGGTAAGTCATGTGTTTCTAGACATTTGTCCATTTCTTCTAGGTTTTCAAATTTGTTGGAGTGCAATTCTTCATGGTGGTGGCAGTGTGCCACGAAGTGGGCTTCAACTCATAGAGAGCCTGTATATGGTTTCTGAGGCTATAAATCTTTGTAGAAGCAGAAAGCCTCATTCCACGAACCGGCTGGCAGTTTCGAACTGCTGACCTTGAGGTTAGCAGCCCGACTTGTAATCACTACGCTACCAGAGCTCCTTACAATTCTTCATAGTATTCTAATTATTATCCTTTTTACTTCTGTTGATTCTCGCATGACATCACCCATATCCATTCTTACTCATATTATTTGTATGTTCTCCTTTTTTGTTAGATTTACCAATGTATTTTAAAATTTATTAATCCTTTCAAAGGACCGGTTTCGTGTCTTGTTGATTCAATTGTTTTTTCTATTTAATTCATTTCTGCTACAACTTTTACTGTGGAGTCCTGGTGTGGTGCTGTGGGTTAATGTGCTGGACTGCAAAGTTGGTTTGAATCACAAGGTCGGTGATTCAAGCTCACCAGCCACTCCTTGGAAACCCTATACAGGGTTGCTGTGGATCAGAACCGACTTGATGGCACTTACCAACAACAATAACCACCTAGTAATAAAAGGAACCCTGGTAATATAATGGGTTACGAGTTGGGCTACTAATAGCCAGTCATGAGTGCAAATCTGTTAGCTGCTCCACCAGACAAAAATGAGGTCTTCTCCTCCCGCAATGATTTACAGCCTCAAAAGCCCTCTACAGGGTTGATATGACTCAGAACAGACAAGAAGGCACACATCCACCACCACCACCTAGTAATAATGGCATACATTAGATATGAAGCCGTTCAGTTCTAGAACAGTCAGGGCAGACTTGGAGTAGCCTAGTGTCTTGAGAAATGGGCAAACTTCCTGACAGATTAGATGGGAGAGGAGATGAGGACTCCAAAGCTTATGCCCCGAGCAACTGGAAGGGTGGAGTTGCCATCAGCAGCGGATGAAAAAGACAAGGTGGTATAAATTTGGAAGATTAGATAAAATGTCAGTTTGGGATATACTAGATTTGAGATGCCATTAGCCATTCAAGAGGTGAATTTGAATATTGTTGCTAAATGCTGTTGAGTCGGTTCCAACTCATAGGGACCTTGCATAGGGTTTCCAAGGAGCAGCTGGTGAGCTTGAGCCTCTAACCTTACGGTTCAAGCTGACTTTGTAGTCCAGCCCATTAACCCACAGCATCACAGGACTCCTTGACTGTTGTTACGTGCCATCAAGTCAGTTCCCACTCACAGAGACCTTATACAGGATTTCTGAGGAGTGGCTGGTGAGCATGAACCACTGATCTTGTAGTTCAAATTAATTTTGTAGTCTATGCATTAATCCACAGTGCCACACCAGGACTACAAACTAGAGAATGCAGGAGCTGATCCCAATACCTCTTGCACGCTAAGCTAGCGCTGTACCACCTCAGCTAATTCCTGTAAAAGTCTGCAGTGCAGAGAAAATATCTGGATCAGATACAAAACATGGGAATTATAAACACAAATGTGGCATTTAATGTCAGGATGTCAAATCAGACCACCAAGACAGTTAATGTAGGTTAAAAAAAAAGAGAGAGAATTCTAAGGTCTAAGCTCTTTAGTGTTAAGAAGGACTAGTCAGTGAAGAAGAAGGAAATCAGAAGAAGTAGGCATCCTAGAAGTCAAGCCAGGAAAGGGTTTCAAAGATGAAATCCCTAACAGATGAAGTAAAATGAGGAATGAGAACAGGTCATTACATTTTGCAATTTAGAGTTTTAGTGGAATGATGGTTATGAAAGACTAATAGGGGGTTCAAAAGAAAATGGAAAGGAAATTCTTAGAAATGATATATATAGACAAATATTTTAAGATTTCTTTTCTATAAAGGAAAAACCAAATCTAAACTCACTGCCATTGAACCAATTCCTAAATATGATTTCTGAGACGATACGTTTTTACAGGAACTGCCAGCCTATCTCTCACCCATGGAGTGCCTTTCAATTAGCAGTACAGTGCCAAATCCACAATGATACCAGGATATCTTATTAAGGGAGGTGGGGGGAAACAGTTGGTGATGGAAATGAATAAAAATAGGAGAAAAGACAATAATGTACCAGAGTGACTTCAAAAGTTTTGTGAAAAAATGGAACTAAAAGATAAAGAAATTTTCCCATGAACTTTCTGAAGACCCCTAGCATAATGAAGGCAAGGTCAAGAAGAGAAAAATAAAAGTTCAAATTCAGGAAAGACACTGGAGAACTGCCCATGAGCAGTGAGAAGAGGCAGGACCCACTACACAGGGAAAGACAGCCAGGAGAGAGCATCTCCAGGGTAGCCAGATGGGTGGTGGATATGGAAGCTGTCTTCTGATTATTTTCAAAGAATGGAAATCAATAAGTTAATGATGTAAGGAGAGATGAGAAGGTACATACAAATAGTCCTCAGGGAGAATGAGAGAGTGACTAGTGAGGGAAAAAAGAGAAGGCTTAAAGAAGTTTTTGGAAAAATGGAAAGATAATGGAATTTCTCCACGAACTTTTTGAAACACACTTGAACAATATGACTACTTGGTGGAATTATGGGCATCCTTGAGTCTAGTGATCTTGAACTTAACATCAGACCAGTTAGGTTGGATGTTTCGCTTCAGCTATGTTTGAAAAGGAGGAAAAGTATGTGAAGAATTCTATTTAAACAATGTTGGAGCTTATAAATTGAATATGAAAAAGAGAAAGGACAGGGGTTTGGTGGCTATATGCAAGAGAATACTATGGTTGGCCAGATAGTTGTCTTCCAAATTTCTTGGCATAGGTGAGTGAGTGCCTCCTGTGCTGCCTCACTTTGTTGAAAGATTTCAATTTGTATTCCATCAGTTCCTGGTGCCTTGTTCTTTGCCAATTCCTTCAATGC
>NW_006408537.1:23593074-23607628 GCF_000296735.1 Chrysochloris asiatica | reverse complement strand
AGTAGTGAGGTTGGCCCAGGATCGGACATTGTTTCGTTCTGCTGTGCATGGGGTCACTATGAGTCGGTTCCAACTCGATGGCACCTGACAACAGCAACAACAACAACAAGGTGGAGGGTCAGAGAAAAAGAGGAAGACCCCTAGCGAGATGGAATGGCAAAGTGGCTGCATCAATGGTCTCAAGCGTGGCAACAATTGGCCCAGGACTGGGCAGTGTTTTGTTCTGTTGTGCATAGGGTCACTCTGAGTCAGTACTGACTCGATGGCACCTAACAACAACAACAACAATTATGTTTGATCAAGACATCTAAACTGAAGGGTGAAATAGGAGTGGAATAAAGGATAGTGAAAATGACATAGGAGTGGATTGAAGGATTGTTAGTTGGGATAGCAGAGCATATGAGCCAAAAAATTAGAAGGGAGTAGTCAGAAAGTAAAATGTTTTAAATGAAGACTAGTAGTACTTTTATAGAAATGATAAGGTCTGGGATATCGTGAGAGTAAGAAGAAACCATAAATAGAATGAAGGAAAAGATTATTGGAAGAGAAAAGAGCTAGCAGTTGAGAGGCCAAGATATTGGAAAGATGACATATGTGGATACTAAAATCGTTAAATTTTATGAAAGCACTAGTTTTGGAGAGAGAGACAGTGAACCAGTAGCTAAAAATTTTCCTGATAATATCCCTCTCTCACTCTTCAAGGTGACACGTTTTCCTTTTTCCTCACGATTTCAACACTGTCTTCCCCCTCCTCACTCTGAACAGATGGCGTTGTTTCTTTTTTTCACTAAGAAAATTGAAGTACTCCAAAGAGAACTTCCAAATGCACTCACCACCCCCACTCACCTGCATCCTTGTCATGTTTTCTGCCTTCCCTCCTGTTGGAATGGAAGGACTACATGAGCTTCTATTTAAAGCAATCTCTCCTCTTGTTATCAGATCCCATTACTCTCTTCCAGATGCCTCATTGCCCTCATGCTATCCTTCATTTCTCCAGTCTCATTTTGCAGTGAGACTCAGGGAGACACTTTAATCTCTGGTTCTTCTTCTTCAATTCCCATTCTCTTTCAAACTCACTCATATCAGGGTTAGATCCCTACCACGCAACTGAAAATGTTCTTATTCTCTCCAATGAACTTCACATCCCCAAATCCAATGGTCACTGCTCAGTCCTTCTCCCATTGTGTGATCATACCCACACTTTCTGTTGACCGTTCTTTCTAACGTCCTCCTGCTAAGAGACACTCATGATTCTCCACGATGTGTGCTCTCCCTCACTGCAATGATTAATAAACCCACCGTGTTCACCTATGAGAATGTTCCTCGTAGTGTTTGATGAAGAGCACAGACTACCTGGATGACTATATATGGAAATTAAAGATGATCCTTATTTTCTTAATATATTTTTTCTATATTCCCTAAGCTTTCCATTTAAAAAGTATTATTTTTCGATCAGGAAAATATGAACACATATTTAATCTTAAAATAACTACCATTATGATACATAAATGTTTAATAAATGGGAGACTTGTTTTTAAAGCCAACTGTGACACTTGTAGCTGGGAAAATTTGTGCAATTTATTTAGCCTTTTTGGCAATCACTGCTGCTAGGAGAGAGATCTCTTGAGATCCCTTGGAGCTCTAAGATCTTTAATTAAAATTCTTCCTAAGTGACTACGTTTAACCTCACAAGATGATGCTCAGGAATGGGGCAGTGAGTTAGGTGGCAAAATATTGCATGATATCAGACAAATTATTTTAAAACTTTGACTCATTTATCCTTATCTATAAGTGGTGATACAGTGGTAGAATTCTCATTTTCCATGCTGGGTTAGATTCCCCATCATGCGCTTCATGTGCACCCACCACTCCTCCTTCAGTGGAGGGTTATGTGCTGCTAAGAAGCTGAACAGACTTCATCATAGCTTTCAGACGAAGAATAGAGTAGGAAAAAAAGTCTGACAATCTCCTTCCAAAAACCCACCAATGAAAACCCTCTGGATCACAATGGTTGGAGCAACTGATAGTGGTGCCGGACTGGGCAGTATTTTCTTTCTGTTATGCATGTGGTCACAATGAGTTAGGAGCTGACTCCATAACAACTAGTAACAACAACATAACTTATAGGTTGTAACATTGCCCTATGTAGAATAAATTTCTTAGGAATTGTTTTGTAAATACATTATTTCAGTCCAAGTATCAGGCACATTTGTCTTTCTTTCCTGTTCAATGGCACTACTGGGGAAGTCAGTTATTACGCCAGTTGTTGGAGATATAAAAATTTTCCTACCCTTAAAAAAAATTCACAGAGGGTAAGAGATGTAAACAGATGATTAGAATATAATATAATGCACCTGATAAGAGGCATGGGTACAAGATACAGAAGAGGTAACTTGGGGTATCAGGAAAGGTATTTCAGAGGAGGAATAACTGAATCTGTCAGGAAGAATGAGCAAAAAAATAGAACAAATTGAGGGAGGTCATTTCATGCAGAGAAAATACTTATAAACATGTTAGCAAATCCGGATTATTAGTGTATAGAGTGAGGAAGCATGGGGAGAGGAGGCATTAGAGGTAAGGTTTGAAGGATTCCTTTTGTTATCTGCCATTGAGGGTGACCCCCGATCCTGCACCATTAGGAGAGGATCAACCATTGTGATCCATAGAGTTTTGTTGGCTGGTCTTCATAAGTTGATCAGCAGGCCTCTTCCTAGTTGGTCTTAGACTGGGAACTCTGCTAAAACCTGCTTAGCATCATAGTGGTGGTGGTGGTATGCTGTGGAGTCAGTTCCCACTCATAGCAACACTGAATAGGGTTTCCGAGACTGTAAGTCTTCACGGGAGCAGAAAGCCTCATGTTTCTCCCTATGAATGGCTGATAGTTTTGAACTGCTGACCTTAAGATTAGCAGCTTGACTCACTACGTTACCAGAGCTCCCTGCTTCAGCATCATTGCAGCATGAATATCTCCACTGAGGAAGGCGTGGTGGCTGCACAGGAAGTACATTTGCCAAGAATCAAACTCAAGCCTTATGCAAGGAAGGTTAGAACTCAACCACTGAACCAGTAATACCCCCAAAAGATCTTGGTGGTGTTCAATTCCAACTCATAGCCACCTATATAGGGGTTCTGAAGCTGTAAATCTTTATGTGAGCAAAAAGTCTCATCTTTCTCCTGAGAAGGACACTTGTTGCTTGTTTGTTTTGTTATGTGCTGTCGAGTCGGTTCCGACTCATTGTGACCCTGTGTAGGGTTTCCAAGGAGCAGCTAATGAATTTGAACCACCAACATTTAGTGGTAGTTTATTACAAATGCCAAACAAGTACAGGGATTTCTTCTAGGCTCTAGCTGCATGCTCCAATACTGTAGCCACAACCCCCATATGACTGTTTAAATTGTAATTAATTAAAATAAAATAATTCAGTCCCTCAGTCACCTGAGTCATATTTGAAGGACCCTGTGCCACATATAGTTAGTAGCTACCATATTGATGGTAGTTGATTACGTGCCTTGGAGTAGAATCTGACTCATAGGGACCCTGGACAGTGTTTCCGATGCTGTAAATCTTTACTGGAGCAGAAAGCCTCATCTTTTGCCTGCAGAGCAGCTGGTAGTTTCGAACTGCTGACCCTGGGGTTAGCAGCCTGATGCATAACCACTGTGCTAGCAGAGCTCCTTCTACCATTTTGATAGGATGGAACATTTCCAGCATTACTGAAAGTTCTATTGGACAGTACTGTTCTAGAGGATCCCTAGTGGATGGTCATTTATCTTTGGCTTGAAAGCAATTGCTACTTTCTAAGACAGTGTGTTCTATATTTAGATAGATCCTGGTAGGATCAGCACTGGACTTCAAACCACAAGGTTGGCAGTTCAAACCCACCAACTGCTCCTCAAAAATCCTATATAGGATCATTATGAGTCAAAATTGACTCGATGGCACTTAACAACATTTTCTGGGACATAATTTAAAATCATTTAGCCCATAATGTGCTTCCTTCTAATTTCTGCACAAGAATCCTAGGTCTGTGGATAAACATAAAGCAACATTATACTTTCTTTTGGAGTCCTCGTATGTGCTGTAGGATAAGTACTGGACTGCAAATCACAAGGTCAGTGGTTCAAACCCACCAGCCACTCCTTGGAAACCCTATACTTAGGTGCTGTGAGTTGGAACTGATTCTGTGGCACTTAACAATAATAATAACACTTTCTTTTATTTAGTGGCTTTTTCACCATTTTCAAACTATTGTCTATAACCCTCTTCTGTTTTCTTTTCCACACCAACCCCTTCAAGTTCCTCTGTGTTTCCTCCTGTGACTTCTTCCAGTTTCTTTCTGTTTGGTGGCTGTTCTCTGTTTCTCTTAATTTACATTTCCCCAAATGGAACCTTTTATCTCAGTTGTTGTCTGATCAGCAGAAAACAGAACTACTACTTTCCTGTGCTCCAAGCACATTATTTCCTTAGATGAAAGCTATATTTATTTTGCCCTTCTGGTTTTTTCATCAGCTATCATTCTATAGTGTGTAAGAAACTCATTGCTTACTAATTTCCAGTACCCACATTTTAAAAATTTTTATTGTATTTTTGGTGAAAATACATGCAACACAAAATTCAACAATTTCTACACACAATGCTCAGTGACATGCTTATATGTTTCCCTTTGAGCCAGCATTCTCATTATTTCCATCCTGGTTGTTTCCATTAACTTAGTCTCACCCCACCCCCCACCCCCTTCTTAGCTATGCTTTAGAATATCTGTTGCCCATCTGTCTCATATGGACAGTACTCAAGGTTGACATTATTTACATTTTGAACTAACATGTTATTTAGTTAAAATGTAACTCCTGAGAGTCCGGAGAAAGATGGTGGGGTAGGCAGATGCACTGAGCCGACCCTCTGCAACAAAGACATGGGAGACCCAGTGAAGCAGATACAGATGGTGACCCTGGAACTCTGAGAATCAAAGAATAGGGCAGAGAGGTGGATTGAGTGCCATCTGGAAGAGGAAACTAAAGAGGGGCAGTGAGAAAGGAGAAAAACGGGTGGACTGTAGGCTGGCGAAATGTGGCCCAGTCATCTTGAGCTTTTGAGAATAGCTGTTTAGGTGCTTACAGGCATAGGATGTGGCTAGAAGTTGGCAGGAAGGAGATATAGTTCTCCTTTGTACCCATGCTTCCCTGGTAGCCAAGGTTGTGGTCAGTCTTTACCCTTGCCAACTCAAAAGCCAGCCAGTGGCACCCCTTCCCGCACAGTCTCTGCTATACCTGGTTTTGGGTGTCAGGCATAGTGTCCCTGCTTATGGATACACATGAACTCATCCTGAATTATGCTATACAAACAGAGAACTAACTACATTCATGCTTCTACTCTCCACCACACCCACCAGGAGAGAGGTGGTGAGTACCTAACAACACACCAACATACAATCATCAATTAAATACAATGCAGCACCATAATGTCTCAGAGAAACAGATGATTTCAGCTTACATAAAGAAACAAGACAGTGCCTCAAACAAATCACCAAAATATAGAATCAAAAAATACAACACCAGAAATTAAGGAATTAAAAAAATACTAATTAGGCAACTTCAATAGATTTAAAGAAAGATTGAAAAAACTGAAGATGAAATTAAGGAAAACATAGACAAAACTATTGAAAATTTCAGGAAAAAACTGACAAATTAACAGGAAAAATAGGAACCATGCAACAACAGCAAATAGAAAGTCAGAAGAGTAACACTAAGATGTCAGAAATAGATAATACACTGAAAGAGCAAATACACAGAATTGAATCAATGGAAAACCAATTTACTGAGCTTGAAGAAAAATCTCTCAATACACTGTAGGATAAAGCACTCGGCCACAAGACCAGTTTGAACTGTAAGGTCAACAGTTCAAACTCAACAGCCGCTTCTTGGAAACCCTATAGAGGGATACTATGAATTGGGACCAGTTTGACGGCACTTAACAACAACAACAAGAGGAACAATAAAAAAAAGGAACAGAAAAATCCAAAGAAAGCCTATGATTTATGTGGGACACTATTAAGAGGAACACCTTAACATGTGATAGGAATTCCAAAACAGGAAGAGACAAAAATCATAAAACCAAAAGCCATAAAGAATATTTCCCCAGAGTTGTTGGAAGCAAACTTCCCTAACAACACAAAAAAAGAAGATAGCCTTTCAGGAAGTTGAACAAACTCTAAACAGGATAGACCCCAAAAGAAAAACAATAAGACATATTGCAATCAATTTTTTTCAAAACTAAAGACAAGGAAAGAATCCTGAAAGCAGCTCAGGAAAAATGAAAAGTTACCTATAAAGGAGAACTAATTATACTAACCACCACTCATCTGTCAGTTTGTCGTACTATGGTGGCTTGTGTGTTTCTGTGATGCTGGAAGCTATGCCACAGGTATTTGAAATACCAGCAGGGTCACCCGCAGTGAACAAGTTTCAGCTGAGCTTTCAGACTAAGACAGACTATAGAAAAGGAGAGACAGCCTTCTTCCAAATGTCTAACCACTGAAAATCTTATGGATAGCAGTGGAACACTATCAGATTGCACCAGAAATATTAAATATTGAAACATTGTGAATGGCACCAGAATATTGTCAGATATAGTGCCAGAAGATGAGCCCCTTAGTTGGGATGGCACTCAAAATGAGACTGGGGAAGAGCTGCCTCCTTAAAGTAGAGTTGACCATGATGATACAAATGGAGTAAAGACCCCGGGACCTTCATTTGCTGATGGGGCACAACTCAAAATGAAGAGAAACAGCTGTAAACATCCATTAATAATTGGAACATGGAATGTACAAAGTATGAATCTAGGAAAATTGGAAGTTGTCAAAAGTGAAATGGAAGGCATAAAGCTTGATGTCCTAGACATTAGTGAACTGAAATGGACTGGTATTGGCCATTTTGAATCTGAAAATCACATCGTTTACTATGCTGGGAATGACAAATTGAAGAGGAATGGTGTCTCATCCTCAAAAAAAAAAAAAAAAAAAATCAAGATCAGTCATGAAGTACAATGCTGTCTGTGATAGGATAATATCTATATGCCTACAAAAAGGCCAGTTAATACCACTAAAGCCAATGATGATGAAACTGAAGAGTTATACCAGTTTCTTCAGTCTGAAGCTGATTAAACATGCAATCAAGATGTATTGATAATAACTGGTGATTGGAATGAAAAGGTTGAGAACAAAGGAAGGATCAGTAGTTCGAAAACATGGACTTGGTGATAGAAATGATCCTGAATGTTGTATGATAGAATTTTGCAAGACCAATGATTTCTTCATTGCAGATACCTTTTTTAAACAGCATAAAAGACACCTATACACATGAACCTCACAAAACGGAATACACAGAAATCAAACTGAGTACATCTGAGAAGGAGAAGGTGGAAAAGCTTCCACCAGCCAAAACATGCCAAGGGTAGACTGTGACACAGACCATCAATTGCTCATATGCAAATTCAGGCTTAAGCTGAAGAAACCTGAAACAAGTCCATGAGAGTTCCCACATCATGGTAATATATTCCACTTGAATTTAAGATCATCTGAAGAACAGATTTGATGCATAGACATTAAAGACCAGAAGAGCTGTGGGATGACATCAAGAACATCATACAGGAAAAAAGAAAAAGGTCACTAAGAAGACAAGAAAGAAGGAAAAGACTAAAATGAATGTCAGAAGAGAATTGGCTCTCCAGCATAGATATGCTAAAGCAAATGGAAAAAGTGAGGAGGTACAAGAGCTGAACAGAATATTTCAAAGATCAGCTCTAGAAGACAGAGTCAAATATTATAACAAAATGTGCAAAGACCTCAAGTTAGAAAACCAAAAGGGAAGAACATGCCCAGCATTTCTCAAGCTGAGGGAACTGAAGAAAAGATTCAAACATCAACTAATGGTATTGAAGGATTCTATGGGCAAGATATTAAATGATGCAGAAAGCATGAAAAGAAGATGGAAGGAATTTATGGAATCACTGTACCAAAAAGAAGTGGTTGATGTTCAACCATTTCAAGAGGTAGCAAGATCAAGAACCAATGATCCTGAAGGAAGAAGTCCAAGATGCACTGAAGTCATTGGCAAAGAACAAGATACCAGGAATAGATGGAATCTAAACTTAAATCTTTCAACAACCTGATGAAGTACTGGAGGCACGCACTCATCTATGCCAAGAAGTTTAGAAGACAACTACCTGGCCAACTGACTGGAAGAAATCCATATTTGTACCTATTCCAAAGTGACCCAATGGAATGCAGAAATCATCGGATATTATCATTGATATCCAATGCGAGTAAAGTTTTACTAAAGGTAATACAAAAACAGCTACAACCATACATTGACAGAGAACTTCCACTGGTTCAAGCCAGATTCAGAAGAGGACATGAAACAATGAATATCATTGCTGACATCAGATACATCTTGACTGAAAGCAGAGAATACTAGAAAGTTGTTTAACTGTGCTTTATTGACTATGCAAAGGCTTTTGATTGTGTGGATCATGACAAATTATGCAAAACTTTGCGAAGTATGAGTATTCAGGAACACATAATTGTGCTCTTGAGGAACCTGTACATAAACAAAGAAGCAGTTGTTCGATTAGGAAAAATGTGCACCAGGGTTGTATTCTTTCATTATACTTATTCAATCTATATGTTGAGCAAATACTCTGAGAAGCTGGATTATATGAAGAAAAATGTTGTATCAGGATTGGAGGAAGACTCATTATACAGATGATACAACCTTGCTTACTGAAAGCAAAAAGGACCTAAAACATTTATTGATGAAGATCAAAGACCACAGCCTGTGGTATGGGTTGTATCTCAATGTATAGAAAACTAAAGTCCTCACCACTGGACCAACAAACAACATCCATTTCAATGGAAAAAAACGATTGAAGTTGTCAAAAACTTCATTTTGCTTGGGTCAACCATCAACACTCATGGAAGCAGCAGTCAAGAAATCAAACAACGTATTGTATTAGGCAAATCTGCTGCACAAGACCCTTTAAAATGTTGAAGAGCAAAGAGGTCGAGTTTTAGGACTAAGGTGCACCTAGACCAAGTTATGATATTTTCAATAACCCTTATGCATGTGAAAGCTGGACAGTGAATATGGAAGACCTAAAATAATTAATGCATTTGAATTATGGTGTTGGAGGAGAATATTGAACGTACCATAGACTGTCAAAAGAACAAACATTTTTTGGAAGAAGTACAGCCAGAGTGCTCCTTGGAAGCCAGGTTGGTCAGACTTCGTCTCTCATACTTTGGACATATTATCAGGAGGGACCAGTCACTGGAGGAGACTATCATGTTTGGTAAAGTGGAGGGTAGGAAAAAAAGGAGGAAGACTCCCAATGAGATGGATTGGCACAGCGGTGGCAGCAATGGATTTAGGCGTAGCAACAATTGTGAGATTGGTTCAAGACCTGACAGTGTTTCACTCTGTTGTTTGTGCATGGGGTCACTACAAGTTTATACAAGCTCAATGGCATTTAACAACAACAATCACACTAAACTCTGATTTCTTAGCAGAAACCATGCAGGCAAGAAGAGAATGAAATGACATGTATAAAAGTCTAAAAGGAAAAAAAAATTGCCAACCAAGAATCATATATCCAGGAAAAGTGTCCATCAAATATGATGGCAAAATTAGGTCATTTTCAGACAATTAAAAGGATCTGTAAAAAACAGACAAAACTTACAAAAATAGTAAAGGGAGTTCTTTGGACAGAGAACCAACAACAGCAAACAACAACCTGCAACTAACATACATGTTAATATCACCTAGACTCAACCCATATATTGTTGTTGTTGTTAACTGCTGTTGAGTCAGTTCCAACTCATAGTGACCCTGTGTATGGTTTCCAAGGAGCATTTAGTAGATTTGAACCACCTACCTTACAGTTAACAGTCCAGTGCTTATACTATAGTGCCACACCAGGACTCTGTATACAAAGTAAAACAGACCTATAAGACTTATGAAAAGGAGAACCAGAGATACGGTTGCAATAACAAAAAAGTCATAAAGTGAAAAAATACAGTTACAGAACTTCCAAATGAAGAGGAAATCAAATAGATTTCAAGAAAAAAAATTAAATAAACCAAACTGTAGCTCTAAAAACTAGAAATAAATCTTACTCCTAGTTCTACCCCAACGTAACATTAACCCAAGCCCTAACCATAACCCAAGTCCTAGGCCTAGCCTAGAACTAACTTTAGTCCCAACCCTAGCTCTCACTCATCACTCCTACCCATTACCTTGCCCCCTGGAAAAAAAGAAAAAACAGAACACAGGTGACTCCATGGATCGTGTCGGCTGGAGGTTTAAAGAGCCTCAAGCAGTAATCTCCGGGATTTCACCAGTCTCAGTGTACCCAGTAAGTGGATTCTTTGAGAATTTAAAGTTCTGTTCTGTATTTTTCCCTCTCTTCCTATCAGAATCCATCTACGGTGTCCCTAATCAGTGCATTCAGTAGTAATAGCTGGGCATCATCTAGTACTTCTGGTCTGAAGGTAGAGGGGGGTTCATAGAGACAATGAATCTTGTAGTACAATTTATTTTCTGATTCCTGGGTTTCCTTCTTTCTCTTTTGCTGTAAACAAATAGACCAGTCATAAAGATTTACAGCCTCGGAAACCCTGTACAGGATTGCTATGTGTCGGAACTGACTCCACGCCACATAACAACAACAACAAGTATCTTACATAGCTTACTTGCAAGATTTTTAAGACCTCAGATATTACTAACCAAACAAGGTGTAGAACATAAACTTATTGGAGTGTATTGTGCTAACTGACTGAATTATCCCCACACTTTCTTTTTAACATGAATTAGTGTTACACTAAGTCTCTCTCAACTTGCATTAAGCATTTTTTTTAAATGTTTTATTGCATTAAGCATTTTTCTTTAAACCTTTTTCATTTCTTGTTGTTGATGAACATCTGTGTTATATACTCTGGGGAAAAAGAACTGGTAACCACAGAGCCAAAAAAATAAAAAGAGAGAGAGAAAAAAAGTAATTAAAATATTATCTTATAATTATTATCAAATATGTCTCATAAAATATTAAATCTGATATAAAAGAAGATATTGAAAAACAGAATGATAATGCTTGGCATAAAATGGTAATAAAATTATCAATTGACAATAAAGTACTCCTTGCAATAAATGACTTTTAAACTTGTCTTAGGTTAATGCATGTACTGAATTTTAAGTAACACATCTTTGCCACACTAATACCTCTTCATTGCATAAAAGTTGCAGTTCATCTAAAGATGAAAATTTATGTGTGAGTATGTGCTTGCAAATTATATGGAAATGAATATGCTTTCTATTCCTATCCCAGAATGAGGCTCTCAGGACAACCCCAGGGCTCTTTGCTACTTGAAATCTTTACCTTGTTAAAGAAAGACTCCCTTCATTGCATTCCTTTGGGATCACACATTGAAAGGGCATTCACATCCAGTAATCTGTTATTTAAGTGGCCTTTTGATCAGGCCACCTCTCTCTCTTTAGAATATTACCAGTGTTTGAAATGACAATTTTGCCACAGCAACCAAAAATCACTGTGGTCCCAGAATTTTAAGTACCTAAATTCCTGGTGTGGGTTAATGTGCTAGACTGCAAAGTTGGTTTGAAATGCAAGGTTGGTGGTTTAAACTCCTTAGAAACCCTCTACAGGGTTGCTATGGGTCAAATCAACAGCACTTAACAACAACAACAACAAAACATTTCTGTGAGTATTTCTGTGCCACTCTATGATTCTAAATTTAAGTATTTGATGGACAACGTTTATCATAAGAGGCTTCATTAAGATATCTATTCTCCCACTTTAGTAAGCAATACATCTTCCATATGTTCTGACCCAGTAGGTCCACTGTGGTTCTGTCTCCTTAAAATATGCTACAAAACTGACAAATTAAGATCCATCTATCACTGGTAGTGTAGTGGATTACATGTTGAACTGTTAACTACAAGGTGAGCAGTTGGAATCCATTATGCACTCCGAGGAAGAAAGATGAGGCTTTCTGCTCCAATAAAGGTTTACAGCCTTGGACATCTTATACATAATCGCTATATATGATCAGAACCAACTCAACATTACACGACCGCCATCACCACCATTACTGAGAAACAATATCATCTATGGATCCAGTGAAGCGTCAAATGCAACAGTGGTAAGGTTTGATTGGACAATCTTGGAATCCTCGTACAACACTCTAGGATAAGCACTGGACTGCAAGTTCGATTTGAACCGAAAGGTTGGTGGTTCAAACTTACCAGCCGCTCTTTGAAAACCCTGTACAGGATGGCTATGAGTCAGAAATGACACAACATCACTTAACAACAACAGCATCACTTTTTACATTGTTTTGCAATATAAGATCTGTGTGTTAACTAGGTAATTAGTGCGCAGTGAAATTATTGATGCTACATTAGACTTGGTATGTCTATTCATATCTGTTATGTCTCTGGATCCTTAAAGACACTGTAAAAACAGATGGGCAAAAATAATTGTCCCTTTACATGAGAGGAACCTTAAATTCAAACTTATAAATAACTACTAATGGTGACATAGAAAGGAAGTGGTAAGCCAGGAGTCAAACCTTGTATGCACTTGCTATTCTATTATGATGTCTTCTCTATGTTACGGAAGGTGGTATTTATCTAAAACTTGTTCGTTTATTTCAAGAAGTTGACTTTTGTAGACTATTCATCTAACTTTGGAAATAAATAAATAAATGTATTCTGCAGTATATTCTTGATACCCAAACCTATGGTACGAAATCAAACATATGGCTTATAAAATATTCAGCAGCACTCAACATTCTAAACATATGTGCAACCATTTTCTATTATGACATATCTGGGAGTGGATTTTGGGCATTTATCCTATTTGGAATTTGTTGAGCTTTTTGGATCTGTTCATTTATATTTTTCCTCAAATACGGAAAATTTCAGCCATTATTCCTTTGAATAATTTTGCTGCTCTCTTTTTTCTTCTTGTACTCTCATTATATGAGGGAGCCTTGAAAAGTTATTGGGAAAATGGAATTAAAAGCTAATGGAGTTCTGGGACAAGATGGTGAAGTAGGCAGACATGCTGAGCAGACCCTCTACAACAAGGACATAGGAGACCAAGCGAGCTCTGAGCTTTCAAAGGATAGGATAGAGAGGTAGATAGAATGTTGACTAGAAGAGGAAGCGAGCTGAAAGAAGGGAGATAGATGGGTGGGCTAGTGACTGGCCAGGCATGGCACAGTCATCTCGAGTTTTTATGCGAAGATATTGATACAGCAGTCTGGAAACACAAGATTTAAGCTGAAGGTTAGTGGTAAGGTGGACGCAGTTCTCCATTGTTCCCTGAGCCCTCCTGGAAGCTAGGCGACAGGGCCAGTCCCCACGTTTACCTGCCTAGCAGCCTGTGGTACCCCTTCATTTGCAGCCTCTACTCTGCCTGGGGTCATGTGCAGGAAGTACCACCCCCGTGTTTGCAGGCATGAGAATATCACCTCATTATATCTTTTATTAACTGTTGTTCATTTTGGGGAAACAACATTTATACCCATATGGCCCAGCCACATCTGTACTGCCTGTGAGTCCACCCTCTGGGCAAAAGCCAATACTCACTCCTGCACCTTCAGATCAATAATAATCAGCAGCCATCAGTTACACCAGCCCTGAACTACACTACACAGTGAACAGAGAACTGCATACACACTTCCTGTCTCTATTACACCCATGATAAGTGTCTGAGAACACACTAACATGCAACCTTCAATTAAATATAAATACAGCAACACTTCAATATCTCAGAGACAACAGACAATTCCAGTTACGTGAAGAAGCATGACAGAGTGCCTCAAACAAGTGACCAAAATGCAGAGTCAGAAAATATAATACCCGAAATAGTATTGAAACTAACCAATAGAGAAAATAGAACAAATAGAGAAAATAAATGAAAAAAATGGAAACCATACAAAACCAGCAAATAGAAAACCAGAAGATTAATACTAAAAATTTCAGAAATAGATAATACATTGAAAGGGCAAAGTAGTAGAATTAATTCAATGGGAGACTGAATAAATTACTGAACTTGAAGAAAACTCTCTCAATATTTATCTCAAGCCATCACTCATCTGTTAGTTTGTTGTACTGTGGTGCTTGCATGTTGCTGTGATGCTGGAATCTATGTCACTGGTATTTTTAAATACCAGCGGGTCACCCATGGTGGACAGGTTTCAGCTGAGCTTCCAGACAAAGACAGACTAGGAAGAGGGAGAGACTACTTCTAAATTTCTAACCATCAAAAACCTTACGAATAGCAGTGGAATACTGTCAGAATGCACCAGAATATTGAATGTTGAAACGTTGTGAACTGCACCACAATATTGTCAGATATAGTGTTGGAAAATGAGCCCCTCAGGTTGGAAGGCACTCCAAATGTGACTACCTCCTCAGAGTCGAGTTGACCATAATGACACAAATGGAGTAAAGCTTTGGGGACCTTCATTTGCTGATG
>NW_006408537.1:23591307-23592794 GCF_000296735.1 Chrysochloris asiatica | reverse complement strand
TGTACAGGGTTGCTATGGGTTGGAACCGACTCGATGGCACTTAACAATAACAACAACAATGCTCTTCTTTAATAAGCCTACTAAATCTCTTTAAAGTTCTACTGCTGTTAACCTTACTCAGAAAGGGAGGAATCCACTAATCTATAATCCATTAATCATAGATAAGCTATATAACAGTTAAGTGTTAACTACATACATCATCTATCATTTTTTTCTCAAATTGGTTTGTTTATAGACTGAAATCTTAAAAGTATCCTGTAAGTATAAACTAGGAAAAGTCCTCTATTGTCTGACTTTTCTTAAATTTCAGAAAACAAGTCATATGAGGCAGCTATTGATAGTAAAATGCAAGGAGATTGTATAGCTGTACATACTATTTATACCAAAAATATAGCTCAAGTATAAAATGGCTAATGTTTACAAACATTCTGTTACTAAACACCTATGCAAGTTGTTACCTCAACTGTTACATAATTATACCTCATTAAAGATTTATGTTAGAAATAAATAAATGGAATGCATAGGGATTGACATCCTAGGCATTGGTGATGTTGTTGTTAAGTGCCATTGAGTCAGCTCTGACCCATAATGACCCTGTGTAGGGTTTCTGAGTAGCGAATGGTGAGCTTGAACTGCCAGCTTTGTGAATCAGACTGACTCTGCAGTCCAGCACATTAACCCATAGCGCCACACCAGGACTCCATCCTAAACAATGGTGAGCTAAAACGGTATTGGCCATTTGGAATCTGACAATCATAGGGTGTACTGTGCTCAGAATGACAAATTGAAGATGAATGACATTGCATTCATCATCAAAAAGAACATTTCAACATCTGTCTTGATATACAATGCTGTGATCAGATAATATCCATATGCCTACAAGGAAGACCAGTTAATACAACTATCATTCAAATTGATGGAATACAAATTGAAATCATTCAATAAATTGATGCAGCACAACAGGCACTCACTCAAGAGTGAGCCAAGAAATTTGGCTACCTGGCCAAACTGATTGGAAGAGATCCATCTATATTTGTGATCATTCCAAAGATGACCCAAAAGAATATGGAAATCATGGGACAATATCATTAATATCATATGCAAGTAAAATTTTGTTAAAGATAATTTTTAAATGACTACAACAGTACATTGAGAGGGAACTGCCAAAGGTTCAAACTGGATTCAGACAAGGATGTGGAATGATGATGCTAGATGGATGTCGGTTGAAAGCAGAGAATACCTGAAAGATGTTTACTTGTGCTTTATTGATTCTGCAAAGACTTTTGATTGTGTGGGGCATGGCAAGATAAAGATAATATTATGAAGAATGGGTATTCCAGAACACTTCATTGTGCTCATTGAATGAGTAATCTGGAACACTTAATTGTGCTCATTAGGAACCTGTACATAGACCAAGAGGTGGTCATTCGAACAGAAACAACAGGATAATAAATATTTTTAAATCAGGAAAAGTGTGTGATAGGGTT
>NW_006408537.1:23585748-23587659 GCF_000296735.1 Chrysochloris asiatica | reverse complement strand
AGAGAAGCAGTGACGCCAGAGATGGAGGCAGAGACGATGACATGGAGAGACGACTGGCTGGGGACTTTAGACCCAGAGAGGGAGAGGGGCTGTGTGCTGACAACCAGGGATCAGGCTTGCAAGGTATACCCTTTGGTTGGTTAATGATGCATGGAGGGGAATATAACCATGGCAATGAAATGATATATGATCATAATAGGATGAATGTAAAGCTAATGTTCTCCCATGTAAACTATCACATAATTCACAATAAAACATTAAAAACAAAACTAACCAAGCCTTATTCCTATCCCTAACCCAACCCTTACCCCCAGCACTGACCCTAGTCCTAACCATAACTCTAACATTAAATGAAGTCCTAGGCCTAGCCTAGACCTAGCAATAGGTCTTACTGCTTACTCCTACCTCCTACCCATCAGCCCAAAAGAAAGATAATGGATTTTTCCTATGAACTTTTGGAAGTTCCCTCATATATTTGCTTGTGCACCTGAAGTTGTCCCACATTTCTCTGAGGCTCTGTTCTTTTTAAAAAATCATTTTATATAATTGTTATCAAGACTGATTGTGAGGGTTGGAAATGTAAAGGTAAACGTTTTATAGCAAAGAAGGGAGTGATTAACTTTCCAGTCTAGGAGCGGAGGTCCCTAGGACCATCAATGGAGAAGAGCCGAGAGTGGGACCCTACCCAGAGAAGCTGTGATGCCTGAGATGGAGGCAGAGAGGATGACCTGGAGCGATGGAGCAGCTGGGGACTTTAGATCCAGAGAGGGAGAACCACTGTGTGCTGAAGACTGTGGGAGGTGGAGGTGGGGGGTGGGGAGTATAGGGGGCAGGCTTTTGGGTAGAAGTTAATAGATCGAATCAGTTTCCCATTCAACAATTTACACTTGTTTTGTGATGTTAGTTGCAACCCCTTCAATGTAACAACACTCTTCCCACTTCTTCCCTGGGTTCCTCATTTACATTCTCCCTCTTTCTGCTTTATCAACTTTGTTTTTGTGCAAATTGTGCCCTTTTGGCCTGTTATGGTTGATTGTTCTTAAGAAGCATTTTCCTCATGGGTGTCATTGTTCACTTTCTACACATATCTATTGTTTAGCTGAAAGGTGATCTCCAGAATAGATAGTAGATATGTAAGGTGAACAGGTATAGAATGGCATCTGGTAATACCAAGTCATGTTATTTTCAATAGCCTCATATGTATGTGAAAGTTGAACAAAAAATAAGGAAGACTGTAGAAGAGTCAATGCATTTGAATTTAGGTGTTCGAGAATAATAGTGGAAGTACCATGGAGTGCCAGAGAACAAACAAATCTGTGTTGGAAGAAGTACAGCCAGAATGCTCCTTTGAAGTGAGCATGGTGAAACTTTGTCTCTTGCGCTTCGGACAAGTTATCAGAAGGGACCAGTCCCTGGAGAAGAACATCATATTTGACAAACTGAAAATAAGGAAGATCCCCAAATGATATGGAACCCCCAGGAGATAGCACTAACAACTACAACAAAATTCCATGGGCACTGATTGCTGATCCAAGTAGAACGAAATTCATGCCAATGTCAATTTCTTCACCATTTATCATGATATTGTTTATTAGTCTGATTGTGATGATTTTTATTTTCCTTATGTGCAGTTTTAATCCATATTGAAGGTTGCAGTAATTGATCTTCACTGGTAAGTGCTTTAATTGTCTTCACTTTTGGAAAGTAAGGTTGTAAATGGGTCTTCCTCCAATCTTGATGCCATATTCTTACTTATGTAATTCAGCTTCTTGGATTATTTATTCAACACACATACTGAATAAGCAAGGCGAAAGATACTGCTGCACACTTTTTCTGATTTTAAACTATGTTAGGGAATAAAAGGGTTTTGATTGTGTGGGTCATGACAAGCTATGGACAAAATTGCAAAGT
>NW_006408537.1:23573266-23584618 GCF_000296735.1 Chrysochloris asiatica | reverse complement strand
TATTAAACCTTAAACAGGACAAACACAAAACAAACAATCATCTGGATGAGAGAAATCACCAGCATAAGGTCAATGTAATCTGACTAACAGCATGGTTTTCATATATACAGTCTTCCTGAAGACATGCTGCCATTCCCTGGACTGGCCTGGGGGTTGTCATAGCCACATTGATGGTTTAATAGTCAGAAAAAAACTCAAATGGTGTATGAATTTATGTCAAGAGTCAAAATGGATTTAGGGCTCCTGCTGTAGGCTGTTTTGTTTGTTAAGTGCTGTCTAGTCAGTACCGACTCATAGCTACCCTGTATATGGGTTTCTCAGGAGCAGCTCGTAGGTTTGAACCACCGATCTTGAAGTTCAAACCAACCTTTAGGTCAAGTACTTATCCTATGGTGCCACACCAGGACTAGCCTCACACAAAACAAGTGCTTTAGAATTTAACCTCTAATACAGACTTGTCAACAATCATGATTTTGTGATGATTTCCTTTGTTTTGCATCATATTAATTAGTCCCCATGGCCATGAGTCAGCTGACTCCAGCCAATGGTCTTCTTCAATTCCAGGATGATTGGCTTTGTTCTATTTAAAGCTAATCAAAGGATCTCTATAGAATACATCTGAATTTGGGGTCTCTTTTGCCCTAGCATAATTGCAGGCGAGACTAAAGAAGTAGGGGATTGGTCAATTCAATAAAGGTTATGTGAGGGACTTACTACCACTAAGAAAGAAGACATGGGAACAGAGTGTGTTCTTTGGACCCCAGGTTCTCTGTGCTGAGAACCTTCTAGAACTAGGAGGGACAAATAAAGCCTTCCACTAGAGCTGGTACCCTGAATTTGGACTTCTAGCCTCCTAAATTGTGAGAGAATACATTTATGTTTGTTAAAGCCAAAACAAAACAAAACGATTACAAATTGGTTCTGGTATTTCTATTTGGTGGCTGGAGTATGATTTATGACGGTGAACCCCTGAGTCATAGTCACCAGTACCTCAACTTTTAACTTAAATTAGACAATGGGATTTTCTGGATATGTCCAGGCAAATGCCCTAGTTGTTTTGGTAAGCCTGAGGAAAAACTATCTCTCGCTGTGTTTTCCTGGGAGTTGCAATCTACTTTAAAGCCATACTCTTTCTAAGGGCAAACTGCCCCTTCCCAGGCTTGCCCTGGAGTCCTGGTGTGGTGCTGTAGGATAAGCACTGGACCACAAAGTTGGCTTGAACTGCAATGTCGGTGGTTACTCACCAGCTTCTCCTCAGAAACCCTATACAGGATCACTATGGGTTGGAACCAACTCAACAGCACTTAACAACAACAACAGGCTTGCCCTGGGCTTGTCAAAGACTACCTACATTGTTGGTTTAATTGTCAGCAAGCATCAGGGAATTAATAAAGAATTTAAATGGTGTCTGAACTTAAGCCACAGCTCACAGGGAGTTAGTCATGTTGTAAATCATAGCCTTAACAAAGCACTTTACAATTTAAGCTCTAATGCAGTATCCCATTTTTCAATTTGAATGACCACCTCTTGATCCATGTCCAGGTTCTACATAAGCACAGTTAACTGTTCTGGAATTCTCATTTTTTACTATTACCCATAATTTGTTCTAATTTGTTATGAGATTGTCTCATGAATAGATTAAACACTGAACATGAATGACTGAAGATCAGATGAGTTATGGGATGACTCAAGGACAGCATATAGGAAGAAAGTAAGGAGTCAGTAAGAAGACAGGAAAAAAGGCAATCATTAAAATGGATGACAGAAGAGACTTTGAAACTTTCTTCAAAGCAAAGATGTCAGGACTGAGATATGTATGATGCAAGCCATGGTATTTTCAATAACCTCATGTGCATGTGAAAGTTGGACAGTGAATAAGGAAGACAGTTGAAGAATTGATGCATTTGAGTTATGGTGTTGAAAGATAATATATTAAAAGGACCATGGACTGCCAAAAGAACAAACAAATGTGTGTTGGAAGAAGTACAGCCATAATGCTCCTTGGAAGTCAGGATAACCAGACTTTGTCTCTCAAACTTTGGACATATTGTCAAGAGGGACCAGTCCCTGGAGAAAGAGATCGTGTTTGGTAAAATGGAGGGTCAGATAAAAGGAGAAAATCACCACCACCACCACCACCCCCAGCCAACGAGATGGATTAGCACAGTGGCAGCAACAGTGGTTCAGGCGTAACAACGACTGTGAAGTTGGCCCAGGACCAGGCAGTATTTCCGTTCTGTGGTGCATAGGGTCACTATGATTCAGTACCAACTTGATGGCACCAAACAACATCTAACTGCAAGGTGGTCCGTGGTTCAAACCACCAACGTTCCTCGGAAACCCTAAATGGGGTCAATATGAGTCAGAAACCGACTCAACAGCAATTAACAACACAACAATTATGGAGTCCTGATGTGGCATTGTAGGATAAGTACTGGACTGCTAACTTAAGTTCAGCAATTCAAAATCACTAGCTGCTCCTCAGAAACCCTATATGGGTCTCTGTGAGTTGGGACCCAACTCAATAGCACTAAACAAAATTACAATGTCAAGGAGCTCAGGGGCGCAGTGGTTAAAGCACTCAGCTGCGAACTGAAATATTGGCTGCTTGAATCCACCAGCCACTCTGCAGGAGAAAGATGTGACAGTTTGCGTCCGTAAAAATTTACAGACTTGGACCCCTACTCTGCCCTACAAGTCAGAATAGACTCACTTGCAGTGGGTTTGATTTTTATTTATTATAGTGTCAAAATGAATTCCAATTTCTAAATAACCAAAATGATCTGGAGGCAGAGGCAACCTGTATGCATTTTAGTGTTCAAACTTATCTCACTTACATTTTATTAGAAAAATATTTTAAAATAGTATAAAAAGGAAGAGTTGAGAAAGAATAAAGATGATTTGTTCTTATACCTTGCATGTAATGATAATCGTTTTGAATGCTTCCCCTCTCCAACAAGTGGTTTAATTGTATTAATACTTTTAAAACCAACAAACAACTAATAAACTCTCTGGATACAATTTATAACAAGACCATTAAACTGTCACTACTGTATTTCTTAGTGTTAGAGCTTGGTGTACTGCTAAATGCTTCTAGAAGATAATGGATGTGTGGGAAATGAAGTCAAGCAAACAGTTGGAGCAAAGAAGCAATTGCAGCATTAAGTTAATAGTGTTGCTCAGGTGGTGAAGATGAGGATAGCATATTTAGGCCAATAGGTGTAGAGCAAAATGTGGTCATCAACTACAGTCCCTTTACCTTTCATATACAGTTAAGAAAACAAATGGGACCTTGTGAATGGGGGCTGGTATGTCACTTGTACCATTAAAAAAGATATTTGCTAACTATAAATTTCATCCATATTACATATTTTACTTTGAAATGGAGAAAAATACTATATTAGTGATCTTACATATATTCTCAAATAAAACAAATTTAAACCCAGCTTTCTTTATAAGTTGGTGACATTGTAAATTTGGTTTCAAGCGAAGCAACAGTATCATAGGGTTAAAAGCACTAAGACAGAGCAAGAGACCCAATGCCAACCTTTAAGTTAGATCTCACGGTATGCAGCTTTGAGATCTTAACTAAGTTCCGTACACATCCCAGGACCTCTCATTATGCAACTAAACGACAGATAGCCTCTAAATACCTTCAAGAGCTAATGCCTGTGGTCAGAGTATAATAGTTATGATTCTATATCCTTTTTTACACATAGTCCCATTACTCAAGAATTGAATGTACCTACCTCTGTGCCCCTCTAATGGTTGGACCCTGCAACATGAGACAGGAGGAGGCTTGACACACTACTCTCAATTCTAAAACAAAAATTCCCGACACTACCCTCTAGTTCCCCTCCTTTCCTCTTTTACAGTTTAATGGATTATGGCTAATAAAGTTTTATGTAAACGAATCAATGAATCACATTAATTTCCCCTGGGATGGTTATGAATATAGAAAGGAATTGGACCTCAAATACTTAAAGCCTTTGGAAGAAATAAAAACTTAAAACCTTGGGGGAATCATATATTCTTGTCCACAAATAAATCAACTTTCTCTTTGTAAAATTATATCCTCAATTCAGATTGCTAAAACTGTCTCAATGACTTCCTATTAAGGGGAGATGAAGAGCAGTACCCTACAGTCCCACTTTATCATTGTTTTAAAGAGGTATTAAGAAAAATTGTTGTTAAGTGCTGTTAAGTCAGTTCCGATCCATCGAGACCCTATCTAGGGTTTCCAAGGAGCAGCTTGTAAGCTTAAACTGCCAACCTTGCAGTTCAAATGGCTTTGCAGTCTGGGTAGATAAAGTGGTTTCACAATATTTTATTGATAATTACTTGCCTTTTCAAATATAATTAATATAGTTTTATGTAATATTAATGATTTTATTAAAAGTTTGCCTGTAGTTGCCTTGATGTGGCACTGTATAGTAAGCACTGGACTGCTAGCCCCAAGGTCAGCAGTTCAAACCCATCAGTTACTCCTTGGAATCCTGATACAGGGTTGCTGTGAGTCAGAACCAACTCAGTGGAACTTAATAACAGCATGAGTCTGAACTGACTCAAAGGCATGTATATGAAGTGTAACAACACAATTGCCTGACTTCTTAGATTTTTTTTTTTCTTGTTTGTGCAGCTATGTGAAGATGCTTTGATTATAGAACAGTATGCAGTGGTTTCCATTTTCTCTCTGAGGAGGAGGCTGCTATTTATGGGATTCAAAAAAATTGTAGACAGATTTTAGTTGGAAAGCTAAGAAGTATCAGAGTGTGACTATCTCAAATGAATTTTAGCAGAAATGGGGCACATCTTTGATTTTTTTATATAAATGAAAGAAAAAATTCCAGCTTCTCCAATCCTTGATCCCTTGGGATTGACTCTGTATAGGAAGGGAAACATGAGTCCTTCCCTACTGCTTATAGAAGAGTAAGTTCTTACACATTTTAGGTCAGATGTGTTAAAGGAAAAATGTAACTGCAAAATGTTTTTATTACTAAGCCTGGGGACTAGGAACAGGCAGCACCTTTGACTAGTGAAGACCTTAATTATATTTTTGTCTATGAACATATAGGTCATAAAATGTTCAAACGGCTCTGTAAAATAAAAGGAGAGGGATCTGACAATAGAAACTAGCAACTATGACTGTAAATAAGAATGAGGTGCTTAGAGAGAAAAACCTCTTAGTAAGAGCTAGCTGGTGATGGGAGTCTCAGGGAGTGTTAAAAGCAGGGATGTCAAGTGTAATTCTTCTAAATATGCATCTGTGTACTCAGGTGCAAGAATCGCTAGATTAATCCCCATCTCCCACGCCCTTTCCCTGCCTTTCCCCCCTCCTCCCCTAGTCTGGAAGATGTAACTACAGACACAATAAAGCACAGTACTATCTTCTCCTTTCTGGATTGGTGTATGGGATAGGCCTGGTGAGGCTTCAGTAATTAAAGGAAATCAACAACATCAAGAACATGACCCTTGGCAGGAAGAAAGAGGTATTCGCTTGGGCTACAATTACATTTAAAAATATACAAGGACATATTTGAAAGACTATATGCTGAATATTTGGAAGCAGTGAAGTGTTTGTTCAAGGAATAGAATAGCCCCAGAGAGCCTCATCTCTCCTTTCCACAGAAAAGAAAGGGAAATATACTATCTAATTACTGAGCAAGTAAAACTAATCATTTTCCTGAATACAAAAATAATTTTTCAGATGAGACTTTTTTAGTGTGTTTTCTTAAAATCTATATATACTTTGCTTTTTTTTAAAAAAATGCTTTATTGTGAATTATGTGATAGTTCACATAGAAGGACATCAGCTTCGCATTGATCCCATCGCACATCATTTCCTTGCCATGGTCACAGTCCCCTCCATGCATCATGGACCAACCAAAGGGTACACCCCGCAAGTCTGCCCCCTGTCGTCTGCACACTGCCCCTCTCCCTCTCCAGGTCCAAAGTCTCCAGCCGCTTCATCTCCCCTTTATACTTTCCTTTAGTCTTTAAGAATAGGACACAAAACTGAGGGATCTGATGAGTTACCACCCTGTGTACAACAGGATGCTTGAACTTCATGTAATTGACTATTTTATGTCTAAAAAAAAATCTCTGAAACAAATTACTATAGGCATAATTGTCCTATGTTGTTGTTGGTAAGTGCCGTCAAGTCGATTCTGACCCATAGTGACCCTGTATAGGGTTTCTGAGGAGCAGCTGGTGAGCTTGAACCGCCGACCATGCAGTTCAAATGGCTTTGCAGTCTAGAGTATTAACCCACAGTGCCACACCAGGACTCCTATAGTTAAGATGAAATATGATCAGAAGAACTAGCTGGTGCCTGGCTGTCACTGCCAACTGCTCTGAAAGGGATCACAGTAGGAGGTCTTGGCCAGAGTGAAAGAAAAATGTGGACCAAAACTCAAAATAATAATGAAAGACCAGATGTACACGACTGATAGAGACTGATGAGACCCCCCCCCCCAAGACTATGATCCTTAATCAGCATTTAGCCCTTCAAACCACAAAGATTTGCGTTCAGTCTTGGAAACCCTATATAGGGTAACTGTAAGTTGGGATTGACTTGGTGGCAGTGGGTTTTGGTGGGAAAGCTCAGAAGGAAAGATAAGAGGACTAATGGAAATGGTAAACTCAGAGAGGACGTTAGACTAGTGCTGTTACATGATGGGGATTGCATTTAGAGTTACTAAAACAAAATGTGTATGAATTATTGAATGGAAAACCAATATGCTCTGTAAGCTTTCACTCAAATTACAATAAAAAAGTTTTTAAAAAAGAAAAAGAAAAGATGAGACAACACCTGCTTAAGAACAAGACTATTGTTAAGAAAACAAGATCATTTTTTGGTTTACAACCAAGATCAGTTATTCCTTTCTCAGAAAATATATGTTGTTGTCGTTGTTAAGTGCCGTTGAGTCGGTTACGACCCATAGCTACCCTTTATAGGGTTTCTGAGGAGTGGCTGGGGACAGCGAACTGCCCTTGTTGTCTAATGCTTGTCCTACAGTGCCACACCAGGACTACAGAAAGTATATACTTTTACATACATAAGTATAACACACACACACATTGATAGACTTCTAAAATTCCACTGACCTTCAGTTACCTAACCCTGGGCTAATATTTCCTTCCTGTTGACTCCCCACCCATTCATTCCAACTAATAAGGCTGTCTAGCCAGGGACCCATTCTCTGAAATTTGCTTTAACTCCTCTACAATATGCATAAAAAATTATACACCCAGTCTAAAATTGTTTGTCTAAAATATCCCACAGGAGAGAAAAAGTGTGTGTAAGTAAGGAGATAAATGAAACACAGTGAATAATTTTTGATAAATATTGATAAAAGTTAAATCTGACTGAGGAATACATGGGGAATCCATTAAACTACTCTTTCTACCTTTACATAGTTTTGAAATTTTCCATAATAAAATCTGAAATAACAACAATAACAAAGATGACATGCCAGATCCCTTTCTCACATGAGAGCGCTTAATGCTAAGTGATGATGAATATATCAAACATAATTAACACATTCTAATGACTTACACATGTTAATGTGCAGCTTAATACCCAAAACTGTAACAAGAGTGAATCCAAAGAGCCATTTATGAGTGATTCTAATGTGAGGAATATTAAAAAATTCATTGGGGAAACCTTGGGATAAAGCAAGTTTCTGAGAGGGCTTAAATAAATCATGACATGTTGGTGTTGAAACGGAATCTAAGCGTGCCCTGAAAAACTAGTCTAGCACTCTCAAACTGCAAAGAAACATAGGGTGTATCTTATGCTTCAGTTACTGAAATCGATATGACATGTCATGCCTAAGCATTGTCCTTCATCAGTGCAGTGACCTGACCCCAGAATGTGACATGGCCCGCTGGACCAGAGGAGCCTGCAGTAGTGGAGACACTGGGAGCCAACGTGGCTCAGCAGGAAATCCGCAGCAGCTCATTTCCTCCCCCTTCACCCCGCCCCCCACTCAGGCTGCGACATGTCACAAGAGGCATGTTGGCACAGTATCTGGAAACGTCAGCACTATTCTTTTCTGAAACGAGTTTTGCCGTTTACTTTTTAATTTTTGTAAATTTTGGAAAGTATCTGAACATGGTAGAGAATCTTTATTCTATTATTTGGAGATTGTTTAGAGATTGTTCTCATTTTTCGTGAACTATTTCAGATTTCCTTAATAAAAACCAAATACAAATAATGATATTTTAAGAGATTTCAATGACTCTGAAAATTAAGTGGAGTCGGTCTTACATAGAATGAAGTACTTGCTTGGTTCAGTTACAGAAAATGAGGGCAAATGCCTTGTGGCTAAGCTTATCTCCATCTGACATTTTTTAGACAAAGTATGTTACTCCTCCTTAATTAATAACACTTCCTACCTCATCCTCTTTCCTCCCTCAAGCAACACTACCAGCTAGTCCTGCCACACTCCTGCCTTTTGAAATCATTTGCCCTTTCTACTCAAGGTAGCACTTTTGCTGCCATTCTTACATCAGCATCGGAAATTCTAGAAATTCCAAATCTGTTAGTATTTTGGATGATTTTGATAAGCAATGCATTTTAATTAATTAATAAGTCTGTAAAAGAATTTGGTACAGCACATTTTATAGTAATTTAAAGTCTGAAAAATGCTTTAAAACTTTGTAAATGCTTCTCATACTTTCTAAAGAAAAAACAAAAACACATTATACATTCTATCTAAATGTTATTTGAATGATTTAGGATTATTTTATGCTATTTGAAGGACCTAACAACTAGGTCCAATTCCAGAACTTAGGTACTTATTTGCTGCTGTTGTTGTTGTCATTGAGTCAGTTCCAATTTACAGTGACCCTGTATAGGATATCAGAGGAGTGGCTGGTGGGTTTGAACCATCGACTCTGTGGTTTAAATAGACCTTGCGGTCCAGGACTTATCCTACAGCACCACGGGGACTGAGAATGAAACAGACCCATCTTCTGTGCAGTGACCAAGACCCAAGCTGTAGGCTGTTGAAGAAAGTTCAGTCTAGCAGATTAAGCATAGTCGTGGTGGTGGTGGCCATGTGCTGTGGTGTTGGTTCCAACTCATAGCCACCCTGTATAGGGTACCGAGGCTGTAAATCTTTACAGGAGCAGAAAGTCTCATCTTTCTCCTGTGCAATCACTGGCAGTTTCGAACTGCTGACTGTAAGATTAGCAGCCGAACTCGTAACCACTACGCTACCAGAGCTCCTATTAAGTATAGTACTCAGTGGTTATCACAATAAATAGCTACCACACACTATTTACTGGCACTTAACAGCAACAACAACTTTAGAGGGGATCTCCTCCTCCTATGGAAGCACATATGTATAAGCTTCCTGCTGCTGTTAAGTGCTGTCGAGTCGGTTCTGACCCAGAGTGACCCTGTATAAGGTTTCCGAGGAGCAGCTGCTGAGCTTAAATCACCAACCTTGTGGTCAAATCAACGTTGCAGACCAGTGCATTAACTCTCGGTGCCAATGAAGTAACAGGGGTGATATTATATATACAGACAGAACATGGCAACAAGAAATCTAACAGCAATTACTAAATCCTTATTGTTGACCAAGAGAGAGTTGGCACAGGAAGAATGCCAGCAGGAGTTCGCCTTCATTTCTCTTAAGATAGAAAATGACAGGAGTTTGGCAGAGCCAGTCTTAGAGGGATTTGCATACAAATAACCAAAATAAGGATCCAATACATAAATTAAAAGAAAAGATATGGAAACAGTCTTGAAATCAGTCTAGTACCTGAGATACAAACTCAGCGCCTTGGTAATAATAATTTGATTACTGTATTCATTTTCTATTGCTATATCATAAATAACCACAAACTTAGCCCCTTAAAACATAAATTGATTATTTCACATTTTCTGTGAATCAGATGTCGTCGCACTGGTTAGTTGGATCCTCTGTTTAGGGTCTCACTAGGATGAAATTCAGGTGTTGCCTGGGGCTGTGATTTCAACTGAAGCTCACAGTTCTCTTTCAACCTTATTTTAGCAGTTGATAGAAATGGATTCCTGGCAGTCTTGCAGCTGAAGCCCCTGTTTTCTTGCTTGCTGTCAGCCAGGGCTTACTCCCAGCTCCTAGTGCTGTACTCACGTCCTAGCCAATGGCATGCTCACAATCTGGCCACTTACCTCTTCAAAGCCTGCAGGAGAATCGCCCTCCAGTAAGCTATAGTGGAGTCTTGTTATTGTTGTTAGGTGCCATCAAGTCAGTACCGACTAGTAGTAATCCCATGCACAGTAGAACGAAATACTGCCAGATCCTGGGACAACCTCACTATCGTTGCCACAGTTGAGCCCATTGATGCTGCCGCTTTGCTAATCCATCTCCTTGGGGGTCTTCCTCTTTTTCTCTGACCCTTCACCTTACCAAATATGATGTCCTTTTCCAGCGACTGGTCCCTCCTGACAATATGTCTGAAGTATGAGAGATGAAGTCTGGCCATCCTGGCCTCCAAGGAACACTCTGGCTGCACTTCTTCAAACACAGATCTGTTGGTTCTTTTGGCAGCCCATGGCATTTTCAATATTCTCCTCCAACACTATAACTCAAAAGCATCAATTCTTCTACGGTCTTCCTTATTCACTGTTCAGCTTTCTCATACATATAAGGTTATTGAAAATACCATGGCTTGGGTCAGGCACACCTTAGTCCTCAAGTTGGTATCTTTGCTCTTCAATACTTTAAAAAGGTCTTGTGCAGCAGATTTGCCTAATGCAATACATCGTTTGAATTCTTGACTGCTGCTTCGGTGAGTGTTGATAGTTGATCTAAGAAGAATGAAGTCCTTGACAACTTCAACCTTTTCTCCATTGATGAGAATGTTATTTATATGGTGGAGTCTTAAAAAAGCTAAAATGATAACTGGAATGACTATCTCTTCACTTTTATAATATAATGTCACCTGATAAAGGCAGTGCCAGTCCCACCAAATTCACAGGTCTTGCCTATACTCCATCTCTAAGTGACACAATGGTTTGTACTCGTCTATCACACACCTGAAAGGTTGACAATTCAGACCCACTCAGAAGCTCTGCAGAAGAAAGGCCTGGTAATCTACTTCCATAAAGATTATAGTCACAAAACCCACTGGAGCTGTTCTACTATGCAGGACATGGGGTTGCCATGAATGAGATTCAATTCATGGAAACAGGTTTGATTTTGGTTTTGCCCATACTCCAGAATGGGCCTTTTATGCAGGAAGGGGACATTATGCATAGAGAAGGACCCTTTGGGGTCATCTTAGAGTTCTGCTTCCTATGAATACTTATTTACTTAACACCAAGCAAACATTTATTATGGGCTTACTAAACTTATT
>NW_006408537.1:23562433-23570556 GCF_000296735.1 Chrysochloris asiatica | reverse complement strand
CACTTCTTCCAAAACGGATCTATTGGTTCTTTTGGCAGCCCATGGCACTTTCAATATTCTCCTCCAACACCATAACTCAAAAGCTTGTTTGAAAGGATGCAAATAGTAGGGTGTAATTGGAATGGAGGCTGCCTGTGGAGGAAGGGCTCTTAGCAAATGTCAAGAGCCAGGCCTGGAAGGACAGGGCACTTCATCACAGGTGGGAGCCACCGAAGGAATTTGTAAGGGATATTAATAAGGTCACAGAGGCTAAATTATGCAAATAAAATGATAAGTTGACCTCATAAAAGTACTAAAAATTGGCACAAATATGCACAAACAAAAAATTTCATAGAAATGTATAATAAAAAGATCTATGGTGTTATTAGGTGACGACAAGTCCATTTTGTCTCATAGGAGCCCCATGTGACAGACTAGAAATGCCCCATAGAATAGGCTGTCACCTTTAGGAGAGCAGACCATCAGGTCTTTCTCCTGAGGACCCACTGGATGCATTCAAATTGTCAACTTTTTGATTAGCAGCTAAGTGCTTAACCATTGCACCATTGTACAAGACAAACTGTTGTTGTTAAGTGTCACTAAGTTGGTTCCTAGATAGGGTTTCCAAAGAGCATCTGGTGAGTTTGAACTGCTTACCTAGTGCTTATTCTACAGAGCCACACCAGGACTCCTACAAGACCAACACCCAATAGAAAATGAGTAAAAGCCAAGAAACAATTAGCAGAGAAATGCAAAAGGGTAATAAACATAAGGGGAAGTATTTACCATCCGTTGTGATTAAGGAAGTAAAGATTAAAATAGTGAAATGTCAATTTTTTGGCTAAGAAGTTGTTAGTTGAAAAAATACACTTACCTAAAGAGAAAATCAGAAGAGCTTAGAAACAAGGTGAATGGAAACATGAATCACAGGGAAGAAGCGCGAAAACTTATAGTACATGAAGGGTGGGTGTTGGTCAGCAGGGACCATGGAGAAATAGAAGAAATCTCACCTTCTCTGTCGCCCGTGCCTCCCTTCACTGCCAAAGCTGCTCACAAGATGGTGAAGTCAACTCTCGTCAGTAGTTCACTAGTCAGTCTCCCTGTCTCACTGTCTCTGCTTGACCTCGCCTCCCAGCAAGCACTCCATCCACCTCTCTAACCTTTCTTCTGAAGTCCAGGGTGCCAGAATTTTCATCTGTATCTGTTTAATTTTGTCTCTTGGATCTTTGTTGTTGAGAGTCTGTGTAGTGCATCTGCCTAGTCTGCCATCTTGCCATAAATCCCTTTGTCGTTTTCTCATATGCTTTATAATAAGCCCCTGTGATAATCCTGTGCCCTTCAAGAAATCTTATCAAGATTACACTTTTAGTATTCCAAAAAACAGCCACTGTAACCTTCTGAGCTGACCTTTCTGCCTTGAATTTAACCAGCAAATCCCCTTAGAAGCCAGATTTGATAGTACCTTGCTCTCTACATTGAACTGGTAAATCTAAGACTCATCCTGGTTACAATTTGTTCCATAGTATCATCTACATTAGCTATGTTCTTGCTTAAAAGATTGATGAAGTAAAAAAACTTTCTGAGGCCAAGATGTTCACTTAAAATTGAAATTGTCAAACCATGTTAGATCCCAAGTTCAATAGTTACTGCATCAATGGTGATGCCACAATCTTCTTCCACTAGTTTCTGGACTCTACTCACAGTTGAGAATCTTCCCTCTCTTGGTTCATCTTTAAGTTTTTCCAACCCTTCTTAAATACTTGGTCCATCTAAAAAATTATTTTATGTGGCATTCTCATAAACTTGTTGCAAAGCTTCATTGATTTGGGAAGATGTCTTCATGAGTTTTATTAAAAATTTGCCTGATTTCAAAATAATTTTATTTATATAACACAAAAAGTACCCTTTTTGTGAAGGTACCCTAATGAGACTAACACAAGTGTATTATTGACTTGTCTGCAACTGTTCATTTATCACAGAGACATGTTTTAACATGTTTTGTTTATGTTGTTGTTGTTGTTAGGTGCCATAGAGTCAATACCGACTCATAGCAACCCTATGCACAGCAGAACGAAACACTGCCCGACCCTGGGCCAACCTCACTACTCTTGCTATGCTTGAATCCATCGATGCTGCCACTTGGCCAATCCATCTTGTTGGGGGTCTTCCTCTTTTTCTCTGACCCTCCACCTTACCAAACATGATATCCTTCTCTAGCTACTTGTCCCTCCTGACAATATGTCTGAAGTATGAGAGACAAAAATTTGGCCATCCTGGCCTCCAATGAACACTCTTCCAAAATGGATTTATTGGTTCTTTTGGCAGCCCATGGCAGTTTCAATATTCTCTTCTAAACCCATGCAAATGTGAATTGCAATCCTAGTAGCAATACATTTTGACTTACCCTCACATTAGGATATTGGAAGATAAAACATTAAAACTTAAGAGAGTCTAAGTGTACAGAGCTTTTACAGATAATTGACATTTTCTTCTTTATAATTTTATTTTCCTAAATTTTCTTTAATGACACTTGTATCACTTATTAAAATAATAACTTTATATATATATATAGTTTTACTGTAAGAAATAGAACCTCTATTGAAAAAAGATCAGTCCTGGCCTAGACAATTCACTCTGAGGCAACCATTTTCAGATCTTCTAATTGATTCTTCTGGTATTTCTACATAATATTGTCATTGGGTTGATTGATTTTTGTGATTTCCTACTAACTTCCTGTTATATAGTTTACAGATTTAGCTCTCTAACACTACCATCCTCCTCTCACGTCATCTCTCCTCTCAAGTAAGTCACAATGAAAAAAAAAAGCCAATGTTTTAAAATTGTTATGCTTATATAATATCGTTAACTTCTGAGTCAGACTCTGAATTATAGTTACATATGCTTACTTGCGCTGTGGGCTAATGCGCCAGACTGCAAAGCCTTTTGAACTGCAAGGTTGGCGGTTCAAGCTCACCAGCTGCTCCTTGGAAACTCTGTACAAGGTTGCTATGAGTCGGAATCCACTTGACAGCACTTAACAACAACAACATGCTTACTTGCATAAAGTTTTTGTCCCTAGAATTAATAACTTCAAAATTGTCTCATTTTTTATTTGCTTAGTTTTCTATGTTGGCAAAATTTTTTAAATTCTCCAATGTTTGTCAGATGCTTTTAAATAATTTTTATAATGCTCAGACACATTTAATAATACACCCTTTCCAATTCCCACCCCACTCTCCAGCCCCGTCCCCAGATGTCTCCCTCCCACACACTTCCATCCTCTTTGTCTTGTCTGGACAGGGTGTTCTGGATTACTGCCCAGCAGTTTCCTAGAATTGCCCTTTGCTGTGTTGAATTCCATTTTCTAGATCCCATGTATTCATTTTTGGGCCACAATCTCTTTCTGGGTGAACCCATCCAACAGAATTTCCTATGTTAATTTTTTTTTTTTTTTAAGTTCTTACTATCTGAAAATATTTTAATTCTATTTTCATACTTGATTTACTGGGTATAGAATTTTATGCTCACACTTGATTGACAGGATGAATTGGCTGCATTGAATTCTAAACTGAAATGATTTACCCTTAGCATTTGAATCATATTGCGTTATTATTGCATCAAGTATGGAGTCCTGGTGTGGCGCTGTGGATAAATGCGCTAGACTGCAAAGCCGTTTAAACTGCAAAGTTGGCAGTTCAAGCTTACCAGTTGCTCCTCGGAAACTCTATACAGGGTCGCTATGGGTTGGAACCGACTTCATGGCACTTAACAACAATAACAACATCAAGTATTCTGTTGAGAGACGTGATGTCATGGGGTTTTTTAAAATTTCTATGTGGCATTTTTTTCTCTTCTTTGTAAGTTTTCATCTCTGATATTCTATAATGTCATGATGACTTGGGATGGGTTTTGATGAGCCTCTTTAGTCTGGAAACAGGTCCTTTCATCCTGTTAAATAGTCTTGTGTTGTTGTGGTGGCTTTTTTGTTGTTGGTGTTTTTAAATGACTCAGTTTCTCTTTCCATCTGGAATGTCTGTTAATCAGCTGAGGTAGCAAGTGCCATGTGGGTGGGAGTCAAGCAGCTCCACATGTATAGAGAAAGGGGTATAGTGTCCAGGAACAAAACAGGACATAGCACAAGTGCTCTATTCACAGTCAGGATTTAATATCAGAAGCAGAATTTTCTCTAGCGCTTTTAAATAGAAAGGAATTTAAGAGGTTAAATTTTTCTGGATGGGCTAGAGGAGTACACTCTAGACTGGACTTCTTAGGGCTACCTCTAAGAAGGATGCAAAACCTGGGAGGCCCGCTAACTCTGCCACAATGAAGAAGTGGAGAATTAGAAGTCTACAAGTGGAATTGTCTAATTGAAGACTACACTATCATCACTGGAATCCAGGCATCAGGCAGTAATCAATGTCTCTACTGCAACTGCCTCTTGACAACCCCACAAGGACTCTGGAGTGCTGCTGTAGGCAAATCTCAATCTTCACAACAGTACAGGCCAACCAGAAAAGCTGTTAGCAGGAGATGGTCTTACCTCACACCCCTTTTCAAACATTTGCTCCTAATTGGCAGTTATTGGCATTAGAAAGGCAGTTATTGGCATACTAGCTTTTACATAACAGGAAAGCTCCCAGCGGTTAGAATTGAGGAATAGAGCCAAGATACCACATCTATCATGGAGTCCTGATGTGGTGCTATGAGTTAATGCACCAGACTGCAAAGCTGTTTGAACTGCAAGGTTGGTAGTTCAAGCTCACCAGGTGCTACTCAGAAGCCTTATACAGGGTCACTATGGGTCAGAAATGACTCGACGGCATTTTAACAGCAACAACCACATCTACCACAGTAGATGGTACTCTGTCTGCCAGCCATGACACTCACAGGAGGATTAAGGAATTGCTGGAGTGACAAGTGTGACCAGAAATGGTCAAGACTAATTAGCTGGAAAACCATTAAGGTCTGACATGAGTCATATATCATTGTTTGGGAGTAAAGAATGGGCATTTCACTTATCTAATGCATACTTAGACTCAATTCTACAAAGGATTAAAAGATAAAAGGAAATCTGTGTTGGAAGAAAAAGGCAGGAGGCATTCTAATTAATCTATTGTTAGCTGCTTGCTGGCGAGCTGCTCACTGACTTCTGGTCATCCCATATACAATGGAATGAAACACTGCCCAGCCCTGTGCTATCCCCAGGACTGGTTGTGTTAAGCTATAGAAAATAAAGAATAAAGGGGTTTGGGCTGTTTTATCTTGTTGAAACACTTGATATGTAGGTATGGACAATAGTAGAGGGCAAGAAGACAGCCACCACAGCGGCCAAGAAGACAGTTACAGCAGTCAAAACAGCAGCAACACCTGGCAAGAAGGGAACCACCCCAGGCAAAGCAGTGATGGTGACCTCTGGTAAGAAGTGAGTTGCTCCTCCAGCCAAGAGGACATAAAAATGACAAGAATGCTAGGAAGGAAGAGAGCGACAAGGAAGATGATTACAACAGTGAGGAAGAAAATGAGGATGAATTTGAGCCAATTATGATGAAAGGAGCAGCACCCCCTCACTTTGAGGATGAGGATGATAAAGAAGATGACTGTAAAGAAGAGGCCATGGACATTATGATGGCAAAAGGCAAGAAAGCTCATGCCAAGGTGGTTTTTGTGAAAGCCAAGACTGTGGACAACAATGAGGAAGATGATGACGATGAGGAAGACTGTGACAATGATAATAAGGAAGAGGACAATGAGAAGGAAGATGATGATGATGAAGATGAGGAAGAGGACGAAGAGAAGGAAGAACCTGTTAAAGAAGTATCTGGAAAACGAAACAAGAAATTGGCCAAACAGAAGGTGCTCTTGAAGCCAAGAAGCAGAACATGGAAGCTGTATAACCAACAACAGCTTTCAATCACTTTGTTGGAAACCTGAATTGCAACAAGTCTGCTCTGGAATTAAAAACTGGTCTCAGTGATCTTTTTGCTAGAAATGAGCTTGTTCTCATAGATGTCAGAATTGGTATGACTAGGAAATTCAGTGATGTAGATTTTGAATCTGCTGAAGATCTGGAAAAAGCCTTGGAACTCACCAGTTTAGAAGTCTTTGGTAGCAGAATGATAAAGGCCACCAGTGAAAAACTAGGGACGAATTTGAGGGCGCTAATACAGAGCACACACAGACTACCAAACATTGTGAAAATTGCACAGACAAAATAGATGATTGGGACATACTAAACATTTAAAACTTATGTACATCAAAAGACTTCACCAAAAGAGTAAAAAGGGAACTCACAGAATGGGAAAAAAATCTTTTGCAATGATACATTAGACAAGGGACTAATCTCTAAAATATATAGGAAACTACAACACCTCTACAAGAAAAATACAAATAATCCAATTAAAAAATGGGCACAGACACTTCACCAAGTAAGAGATTGAAGAAATGTTCATGATCACTAGCCATTAGAGAGATGCAAATCAAAACAACAATGAGATATCATCTCATACCAACAATAACAGCGAAGTTCAAAAAAGAAGACAATAAATGCTGGTAAGGCTATGGAGAGACTGGGATCCTCCTACATTGCTGGTGGCATTCCAAACTGGTCCAACCACTCCGGAAAACAGTGTGGCATTTTGTAAGAAAGTTGAAAATAGAAATACCTTATCATCCAGCAATCCTTCTACTTGGTATTTATCCACAAGAAATACGAGCCATATCACAAGTAGATATATGCACACCAATGTTCATAGCAGCACTGTTGACAATACCAAAAAGATGGAGATAGCCTAAGTGCCCATCAGTGGAAGAATGGATAAACAAACTTACACATAATGGAATATTATGCTACCTTGAAGAATAACAAGGAAGTTGCAAGCCACTGCATAACATGGATGAACCTTGAGGACATTATGCTAAGTGAAATTAGTCAGTCACAAAAGGAGAAATACTGCATAGGACCATTATTGTAAAAGCTTAAGAAAAAATGCCCACACTAAAAGGGGAAAAAAGAAAAATTCTTTGTTGGCTACCAGGGTGTAGGGGGTGGGGCAAGGGGAGGGAGGTGGAGCACAGGGTAGGGAACAGACACATGATAGTTTGGGTGTAGGAGGGTAATACACAAGAAGAGGGAGGGGAATGGAAGAACAAGGCGGATGGGAGAACAGTTAGGCAGGTTTGCATGGGCTGAGTGGGACAGAGGTGGATAGTGATGTGTGCTGAACGTTAGAACCATGGGGCTCTGTGATACAGGGATTGAGGCATGGTTTGAATGGGTAAAAGAGGGGAAATAATGTTAAGATGGTTGACTGTCTTATGAATCGTGGTTTCCCTTGCCTTTGTTATTGTTGCTGTTAGGTGCCATTGAGTTGATACCTAACCACAGTATGACAAACTGACAGAAAAGCGGTGGTTCCTTTGCTTACTATTGTAAAATAGACACTTGAGGGAGCGAGAAAGGAATAGCCAGAAACATCACTTTAGAAAGCTTGTAAGCCTATATTTAGCCTATAAGTGATTGGAATGCCTAAAATGAGGCTGGAACTTGCCCAGTGAAAGAGGCTTCCTGCAGAGCCTTTACATTGCATATGACCATAGGTGGAATCCTGATCCCCATCCAGAATCTTCTGAGATGGGAAATTTCCACTTGAAAAGACAAGCAGACCAGCCTGGAGCAGCTAGAGGAACAGAAGATACTTCTTGAAAGAAAGACCAGCAGGAAAAACCAAAAACAATAACTGCACTCTGACTACTACATGAACAAGTAAGCTGTTCACCGGGAGCCATCAAGGGAAGCAATCAAGTCCCCTCAGGGCAAACACCCTTCCAAGACTAAAACTCAAAGGGAATACAGGAACAGGCTTATATTCTTGCTGGTGATCACGTTGGTCTACGGATAAGGGGAAGTGGGGGAAAACAGCAATGAAGCTGTGAACTAAGTCCGACCATGTTCAATAGACTCTTGTCAACCTGGATCACGACCTGGGTGGCCGGCAGTATAACGAGACCTGGGGACTCCTGATCCCATGGACAGGGACATAGTCACAGAGGACTAGAGCAGAGAGTGAAGCTTCCAGCTGATGTGAAGTGAAGGGAGATGCACAAGAACGCCCAGATAGTACCCATTTGACCTAGCTTCAATGGCT
>NW_006408537.1:23550330-23561521 GCF_000296735.1 Chrysochloris asiatica | reverse complement strand
AAAGTCTTTGGTAATGATATTAGAGAGAGACCAAAGGGAAAAGACAGTAAGAAACATTGAGAAGTCAAAACACTTTTGGCCAAAAATTTGCCTCAGATGGAATTCAAAGAGTGTTTAAAGATGCCATGGAGATCAGATTAGTCAGCAAAGATAGAAATAGAGGGATTGCTTATCTCAAATTCAAAACAGACCCTGAGAAAACCTTTGAAGAAAAGCAGGGGGCAGAGATTGCTGGCCTGTACTACTCTGAGGAGAATGGTTGAAACTGAATCTACAGAAGTGGGAAGACTAGCACCTGGAGTAGTAAATCAAAAACACTGATTTTAAGCAAGCTCTCCTACAATGCATCAGAAGAAACTTTCGAGGAAGTGTTTGAGAAGGCAACTGCTATCAAGGTGCCTCAGAACCAAAAGAGCAAATCTAGAGGGTATGCATTTATAGAATTTGTTTCATTTGCAGATGCTAAAGAAGCTTCAAATTTTTGTAATAGAAGAGAAATGGAGGGCAGAGCCATCATGTTGGAATTGCAAGAATCCAGGGGTTCCCCTAACGCAGGAAGCCAGCCATCCAAAACTCTGTCAAAAGTCTGTCTGAGGATACAACCTAAGAAACATTGAAGGAGTCATTTGATGGTTCTGTTAGTACCAGGATAGTCACAGACTGGGAAACGGACTCCGCCAAAGGGTTAGGATTTGTAGACTTCAACAGTGAGGAAGATGCTAAAGCTGCCATGGAGGTCATGGAGGATGAACAAAGTTACCTTGGGCTGGGCAAAGCCTAAGGGCGAAAATGATTTCATGGGAGTAGGTGGAGGCTGAGGAGGATTTGGAGCATCAGGTGGTGATGGCAGAGGAAGTTGGGGAGGATTTGGAAGGCAAGGAGGCTTCCTGGGAGGCAGAGGAAGAGGAGATCACAAGCCACAAGGAAAGAAGATGAAGTTTGAGTAGATCTGCTGTCCCTGTCTTTGCCTCTTCCATTTGAAATAAAGGACTCTGGGGTTTTCACTCTGTTACTGGATCATGACAGAGCCTTCTGAGGACATTCCAAGGCAGTAGCCCTGTAATCTACTTAGAAATCCTATGGCACACATTTCAAAGGAAGCTGCCCTGTGGTTTTGACTGGATTTGAATTTATACTAAGTTTTATCCCATGTACAAAATATTTTTTTCCCTACAGATTGTTTTTGTTGTTGTTTTTGAATTAGGGGTGTAAAGGCAAGCAAGATGTTTTATCATGATTTTTGCTGCAGCAACTTTGGGAGAAATTAAAAATTCCTAAATTCTGGTGCCAGAGGGGGAAAAAATGTTGTGTAAATTTGAATATAGTGACCTTTGTGCTGAGAAATATACTTAACAACATTTTTAAGATAATGGTTACAGTCTACAATCCAAAACATCTGACCTTATAAATTTAAATTTTTTCAAACAAACTACGTAAAGTCAACCCTGAAATAAAACTTTGCTAGTTGTGGTGTCAAGGAGCTCTGGTAGCGTAGTGGTCACAAATTAGGCTGCAAACCTCAAAGTCAGCAGTTTGAAACTACCAGCTGTTCCGTGGGAGAAAGATGAGGCTTTCTGCTCCCGTAAAGATTTATAGCCCCGTGGTACAGGGTTGCTATGAGTTGGAATCGTCTCCATGGCATATAACCACCATCATCAGTTGTAGTGTTAGATAAGTACTGGACTGCAAATGACAATGTCATTCAAACCTACCATCTGCTCCTCGGAAACCCTATACAGAGTAGCTATGAGTCAGAACTGACTCAATGGAACACAAAAACAACAGTTTTCCCTTAGCATCCATTATTATGAGTTATTTTTAAAAATCTCTTTTATTTGATTTTCATTTTCTTGCACCTACATCAACAACACATTTCCTTGTCAATCTGTTCAAGTTTCCTTTCAACTGTTGTTGTTGTTAAGTGCCGTTGAGTCAATTCTGACCCACAGCAACCCTGTATAGAGTTTCTGAGGAGCAGCTGGTGAGCTTGAACCACTGAACTTGCAGTTCAAACAACTTTGCAGTGTGGCACCTTAGCTCACAGCACCACAGCAGGACTCCTTCCTTTCCACTAGCAATAGCTAATTAGGTGCGCTTGAGATTTCAAGGCTCCAGACAACATTCTTTTTGCTAAGAGTGAATCAGAAATACAGGGTCTAAAAATTCCTGTCTTAGTTATCTAGTGCTGTTTTAACGGAATACCACAAGTGGATGCCTTTAGCAAACAGAATTTTATTCTCTCGCAGTTTAGGAGGTTAGAAGTCCAAATTCAGAGTGCTGGTCTTGGGAAAGACTTTCTATCTTTGTTGTCATTTTTAGCATCTGTAGGCTCAATATTCCTTGGAGAGCTCCATGTATCTTGACATCAATCTTCCTCTGGATCTCGGAGCTTCACAGTGCAGAGACCCCAGGCTCAAAGGATGCCCTCTATTCCTGGTTCTTCTTTCTGGGTGATAATAGAGTCCTCTTTCTCTGCTCCTTTCTCCTTTTATCTCTTGTGAGCCCTGGTAGTGTAGTGGATTATGAGCTGAGTTGCTGACCGCAAGTTCAGTAGTTCAATTCTACCAGTCGCTCCACAGGAGAAAAATGAGGCTTTCTGCTCCCATAAAGATTTATAGCCTAAGAAACTCTATAAACTCTATGACTCAGAACCAACTTGGTGGCACACAACTACCACCACCAAGATAAAAGGTATTGCAGTACATACGCCTGAGGACACTTTCTTTCAATTGATTGACTGCTAATAGCAGATATCATTTTGCTGTTGTTAAGTGTCATTGAGTTGGTTCTGACTCATAGTGACCCTGTATAGGGTTTCCAAGGAGCAGCTGGTAAATTTGAACCGCCGATCTTGCAGTTAAGCAGAACGTATGGTCAAGAGCTTACCCTACAGGCTATGTCTTAACTGCTAAACCACTGAGAATCCAGGCCCCAGTCAACTGGACACAAAACCTTAACTGTCAGTATATCTAAACCTTATTAGAAAATTAGAGAATTTTAAGCACGTTTAATATATGTGATCTTCACATTCATTAACCAAGACTATATAAGACACACACAAAAAATCATAGGGTCAAATCCAATGTTTATAAAAGTATCCTTCAAATGAACAGGAATTAATGGATATTTAGCATGTCAGAGTCCTGATGTGGTGCGGTGAGTTAATTCGTGGAACTGCAAAATCGGTTTGAACAGCAAGGTTGGCAGTTCAAGCTCACCAGATGCTCCTTGAAAAAATCCTATATAGGGTCGCTATGAGTTGGAACGGACTCGACAGCACTTGACAACAACAACAGGGACTAATTGGAAGGAGTTCTGGTAGTGTAGTGTTATGAGTCGAGCTGCTAACCTCAAGGTCAGCAGTTTGAAACTACCAGCCGTTGTAAAAATTTACAGCCTCAGAAACCCTATGCAGGGTTGTTATGAGTTAGAACTGACTCGATGGCACTTAACAACAACAACCACAGAGACTATTTGGAGCACTGATGTGGTGCTGTAGGATTAACTCTGGACTGTTAACATGTTATTGTTGTTGACTCATAGCAACCCTGTACAGGGTTTCCGAGGCTGTAAATCTTTACAGGAGCAGAAAGCCTCATCTTTCTCCCATGGAACAGCTGGTAGTTTAGAACTGTTGACCTTGCGGTTCACAGCCCGACTCGTAACCACTACGCTACCAGAGCTCCTTGTATGGTCAAGTTCAAATCCACCAGTCACTTCTCAGAAATCCTACACAGACTCACTATTAGTCGCAGAACCAACTCAAGAGCACTTAAAAACAATTGGAATTATTTGAAGCATGATGGTGATGCTGTAAGATAAGTACTGGACTATTAACCACAAGGTTGGCAGTTCAAACTCACCAGCCACTTCACAGGAAAAAGATGAGGTTTTCTGCTCCCGTAAAGATTTGCAGCCTCAGAAACACTATATAAAGTTGCTATGAGTTGGAACTAACTCGATGGCACACAAAGGACTATTTAGATTTTGTACTTCTTTACTGTTATGAGTTATGACTCATAGTGACCCAGTATAGGATTTCCCACCCAGAAGCGGTTGGTAGGTTTGAACCAACAACATTGTGATTAGTAGTCTAGATCTTATTCTACAGCTGTCACGCCAGGGCTCCCATTCATCTTATATTTTACACTTCTATATTGTATGACCAATAACACTGATTCTCAATGGGTTTTTTTTTAGATGATGATGGATAAATAACATCTTTGTCTATCCAAAATCTTTTGAATACCTTCTGTCTGATACTTCTCCATGGTGAATCCTGTCTTACCCACATAGCACTGGCAAAAGTATACTTCTCAGTCTCTCTTGCCCCTAGGGTGCAGGTGTTGGACTGCAAGGTCCACCAATAAGATAATGATGTAGAGATTCATCACATGAGGGGGAAAGTAGGCCTTTACTTTGCCCAGATGGGTGGCCGGCAGCACATATAGGATTCTAGAGCTTATGGTGATGGTGGTTGTTACATGTTCCTCACACACAGAGGCAGTGGACACTGATTACACTCAATCCTCCAGTCAGTGTGGTGCAGTAGTTCTGAACTTGGTCTGGGAGGCTCTGCCTCTTCTACTAGCCCTCTCAAAGATTCTGTAAGCACGCTTTCTAAGTGCTCTTCTTTTAAACTAGCGCAGCAATTCTTGGAAGTGTGGTACAAGGACCTTAGGGATACCCAAGACTCTATTAGGAAGTCTGTAAGATGCTCCACTTTTCAACTATATATCTGTATGAAGCCAGCTTTTCTTTATTATACCTCAACCAAAGCAATATTGCAACAGACTGAAGGTAAAAGACATGAGAATTTTTTAATAAAATATTTTTATTAAATTCAAATAAACAAGCAATGTGTTTATGAGGCTTTTAAATGAGTTAATATTTTAAAGATCTTTCCATTTTAATATCTGACACAGCAAATATCACTAAATATAATACACGAAGAAGCTCTTTGGGTCCTAAATCATTTAGGGTTCTTAAAAAATTAAGTGTAAAAATTAAGTCATGGATTGTGTCCCACCAAATGTGTGCCAACCTGGTTAAGTCGTGATTCCCAGCACTATATGATCACCCTCCTTTTTGTGATCTGATGTAAATATCATTTTTATATAAGTCCTAACCTCTATATAAAGTCCTGGTGTGGCACTGTGGGTAATGCGCCAAACTACAAAGCCGTTTGAACTGCAAGGTTGGTGGTTCAAGCTCACCAGCCACTCATTGGAAACCCTATACAGGGTTGCTATGGGTCGGATCTGACTCGACGACACTTAACAACAATAAACCTTTATATATTAATGAGGAAGGATTAGTGTGAGGTGGATCTTAATTAAGTCACAGCCTCACAAGAGGGTGTGACTTATGTCTCACCCTTACTTAAAGCCCACCATTACTCAAATCATAATACTCTTGCTTTGGTCATAACTTTTATTTCATAAGACCTAAAATAAGAACTCTGCAAGCAGAGAGGACAGGGACCTACCAACAAGAAAGAAGAGGCAGGCGTGGAGCACGTCCTTTGGATGTGGGCCTCTGAAGTGAGAACCTCCTAGAGCCAGGGGCAGATGGATGCTAAGTCACATGGCACTAAGAAATGCTGGAGCCACAGATTTTGAAAGGAGATAAGGACTTTCCTCAAAAGCCAACAGAGAAAGTCTTTCCCAACATCTGACAACCTGAATCCAACATCTAGCCTCCTAAACTGTGAGAGAATTGCACTTGTTTGTTAAAGCCATCTACTTGTGGTATTTGCTATAGCAGCACTAGAGAACTTAGACAGGACCTAAGACTGAAAGTCTGAAAATTGAGATATGGTGGTAGATTCTGTAATTTTCACGTTGATTTTGGCAATTATTAGAGAAAGGTTGCTTTAGGGACAGTAGAAAGGGAAGGAGAGGGAGATGCAAAAAGCAGCATATGACAGACTCAAGGCCGTGTCAATTTCAGAAAGAGGTATCTTTCTATAAACATCTTAAAAAGGAACATGGACTTGAACTGACACTTAATATTTACTAGTCATGAATATTTAATACTCACATATACCCTCACATTCACAGAGTTCAATTACAACAGCCAGTCTTAACTTAGTGAAGTTAGACACACCTTTAGTTCTGCCCTTCTTCTCAGGGTTGTTATGATATCCAGGAACATTAAATACGACATTCGACTCATATATCATTTGAATAAATGTCCAGGAAGACTGACAAGATCAGAACACACTTGCTGATGGAATGAATACTTAATTTAATATATATCTCATAGAATCAGTTTAAGATGTCAAAATCAAGGTCTTTGATAAGTTATCTAGTATCAAAAGCCCAGGTGAGTCTCCTGAAATTTAGGAAGTTCCCTTTGCTTTTTGTTGCTGGTTTTTTTTTAAGTTTTCATCATGAATTGAGTGATAATTTACATGGTAGAACATCAGTTTTGCACTCAACCAATCGCATTTGAGTTATGGTGCTGGAGGAGAACATTAAAAGAACCATGAACCATGGACTGCCAACAGAACAAATAGATCTGTGTTGGAAGAAGTGCAGCCAGAATGCTCCTTAGAAGCCAGGATGGCCAGACTTCGTCTTTCGTACTTTGAACATATTATCAGGAAGGGCCAGTCACTGGAGGAGGATATCATGTTTGGTAAGGTGAAGGATCGGAGAAAAAGAGGAAGCTCCCCAATGACATGCAATGGTACAGTGGTGGAAGCGATGGACTTAGGTGTAGCAACGATTGTGAGGTTGGCCCAGGATCCGGCAGTGTTTCGTTCTGTTGTGCATAGGGTTGCTATACGTTGATACCAATCTGATGGCACCTAACAACAATATTTTGTTTCATTGCAATGATTACAATCCCCTACATGCACCATCTGTTAACAGTATTTGCCTCTATTACTTTTTTTTTCTTAATGTACGCAAAAACACACAGGAATATACAATCATTTAAACAACCAAAAGGCACATTTTGCAAGCCAGCTCCTGCCTGCCAGCACACAGCTTTTCTCTTTCCATGAATCTAGAGTCCTCAGATGGTCTATTTCTTTATGCCATCATCTCTGCCTCCAAATCTGGGGTCACTGCTTCTCTGGTTAGGATCCCATGTTCCACTCATGCTCTTCTCTCTTGATGGTCCGAGGTTCCTCTGTTCCTGGCCTGTAAGATGAACTACACACCCCTTTTTGTTACACATCTTCTACCATTACAGTTGTGACAATTATAATTTGTCATGTTAACAATTACTCACTATTGAATCAAAGGAATCCTATCCCCATCTCCTTTCACCAGACCCATCTAGACACAATGAAAACTACTCAGTAGGGATTCTACCCTTTACTCCGCCCCACACTCTGAAACTAAACTCCCACTTGAAAACTTGTAGTCCAGTCACTTTGTACCTTTACAGTTCCCCATTTTAGGTAGCCAACATTTAAGCTGTCCATCCCTATAAACCCTGTGTATTGAGGGGAAAGCCTTGATCCTTGATGTGAAGGTTCCTTCCAAATTGGTTGGTATATTGAGCAACTACATCCATAGCAAAGGTCAAGTTCATTAAATCGTAGCAATTGTCACATGCTTCCTATATCAAACTCTAATCAGCAAGCCATCCAATCTAGGTCAAATGGGTACTATCTGCAAGTTTGGATGTTCTTGTGTGCTTCTCTTGTGTACTTCATATCAGCTGGACACTTAACTCTCAGCTCTCGCTTCCATTGGCTAGGTCAGTGTCCATTGGCTCAGGAGTTCCCAAACTTCGGATCAAATAGCCCTTCTTCTTTTATCTCAAGGTCGACAGGAGTCTATGGAGCATGGTTGAACTCAGCCCATGTCTTCATTACTGCCTTTCCCCTACTTCCACTCAGTTAGACCAATGTGGTTCACCAGTGGGCTTACAAGCCTGCTTGTGTGTTCCTTTGAGTTTCAATCTTGGAAGGGTGTTTGTTCCGAAGGACCTTGATGACTTGTCTTGATGGCTTCTAGGTGAACAGCTTATTTGTTCTTGTAATAGTTAAATAGGCTACTACCCTCCCCCCACAAACCCCCTACACACACACACACACACACACGCACACCACCTCACCCCCCGCCCTGCTGGTCTTTCTTTCAAGAAGTATCTTCTGTTCTGTTAGCAGCTCTGGGTTGATCTGTATGTCCTTTGAAGTGGGATTGTTCCACCTCAGAAGGTTTTGAATGGGGATCAGGATTCCACCTAAGGCCCCATACTCTATAAAGGCTCCATAAGAAGCCTACTTCACTGGGAAAATTCTAGAACCCCTTTTAGGTATTCCAATCAGCTATAGGATGAATATGGGTTTATAAACTTCCTGTAATTATATTTACTGATATTCTTTTCTATCCCACTTAATGCCTATTTTACAGTAGTAGGAAAGGGAAACCAATATCCACAAGACAATCAAGCACTTCAAACATTATTTCTCCTCTTTTACCCATTCAGATTACGCCTCAATCCCTGTATCACAGAACCCTGTTGTTCCAGGCTTGAGTATACATCACTATTTACCTCTGTCCCATTTAGCCCATGCAAACCTACCTAAGTGTTCCCCTATCTTCCTTGTTCTTTCACCTTCCTCCCCCTTCTTCCCTTTGGTTTTATTGGAGTGTTTTCAGTCACGTGTACTGTGTTAAGTCTTTAGTCAGTTATCTATACTAGAAAAAGTCGTCTTTGTGTGACATTTCTGTCTGCCTATAAGGGGAATTTTTAAATCCTCCATGTTAGTTTGGATTCCCTGAAAAACAGATGCCAACAAAGTATTAAATGTGAAAAAGATTTATTAGGGGAACTGTCTGAGAATGATAAAGAAGAGAAGTGGGGAGTGTCTGACACCTGGAAGGAGAAATAGGAAAGGAGAATTGGGGAGGAAGAGTCTTGGAAAGTTGGTCAGTGAGGAATCCTTGAAGCAAATCACAATCAGAGGAGTACGCCAGCAGTAATAGCCTACCAAGCTCAGTCACTCATTGAGAACGGCCCAGGGCAAGTGTAGTCTCAGCAAGAACACAGCAGTGGGGCCCAAGGGACACTAGCTAGGGTTTTCAGTCAATTCTGTTTCTTGCAGGAGATCTGATCAACACATTTCCATGGCCAATAAGGCATCATTTGTAGATACCAAAACTGACAGTTTGCAAGTTTCTTCTCTAATGTTTTATAAACAAAAATGCCATATATATTTTCATGATACAAAACTTTGTAAATTTGATGACTGCCATGAAACATATAATTATTAACAGAAGTGTTCCATTATCTTAATTCAAAAATTTATAAATTGTCTTTTCTGTATTACATATCATGAAGCTTAGTTTAGCCTAAAACAGAAGCAAGATTATAAAATACAAGAGAAATTTATGGTTTTAGAATGTTAACTTAGTAAAACCTTTGCTAATTTACACTAATTGAGTCCTGGTGTGGCGCTGTGGGTTAGTGTGCTGGACTGCAAAATTGGTTTGAACTGCTAAGTGGGCGGTTCACTAGTTGATCCTCAGAAGCCCTAAACAGGGTCACTCACTGTAGGTTGGAACCAACTCAATGACACTTAACAAAGTAACAATAGTAACTGCAACTAGAAGAACAAATACTGACTGGGAGACTGAGACTGACTAGTCCTAATTAGCACACTAGTTCGTTTCTGTGTAGAACACACTTTTGTAAAAGCTTATGTTCTTAAGCTTGTTGTTGTTAGGTGCAATCGAGTTGGTACTGACTCATAGCGACCTTATGCAGTGGAACGAAACACTGCCCAATCCTGGGCCTTAAACCAATCTTTTAATCTCCTTAAATAATATTATGCTCATAGTTCATATCACACCACTACCAGCCCATTGTATTCTGTCTTCCATATACTCTGCAAACCCTATTCCTAAGTAATTCAAGTGTAGCCTGGGGTCTGAAGGTCCAAAAGGGCCTAAAGCAAGAAATGCTTTAGGGGAGCCCAGCAGTTCTCATTTGCCCTTCATTCCAGATCTATAAACTGGACTGAATTTTTCCTGACCCAGTTCTCTGAAGGCCATAGGGCAGGAGCTTTTGAATCATCAAAACTGACCAGCTGGCCTATTCCATCCTCTCTTTTTCTCGTATTTGCCCTCTGACCTGAATTTTATGCTTCACAAACATGTATTTCAGCTCACCTATACAAATAATCAGAGTCCTGGAGTGGCACTGTGGGTTAATGTGCTGGACCACAAAGCCTGATTGAACCACAAGGTTGACAGTTCAAGCTCCTTGGAAACCCTATGCAGGGCTGCTATGGGTCAGAACCAACTTGACAGCAGCACTTAACAACAGCAATACAAATAATCATATTTGTCAAGTGGCAATTTTTTCTTCTTCTGTAGCTTAAAATTTCAATGGTTGATGGGAACAATTTCATTTCTAGTACACCTGATGCACCTCTGTAGTGCTCAGGCCAGGTAAATGTTATGTTCAGGTTGTATTCATATAAAATAATTCCACCTAAAATTTCTGAAAAAACCCCTGCAAAAATACATTTAAAATAATTTAAGGATAGGAAATACTTATTGATTGGAACACACTGCTCATTTAGTCTCCGTGTATTTAATCATAATTAATTTAATTCTCTCAATTACCCTATGATACTGAAGCACAGATAAACTAAGTAACTTAGCTAGGGTCACATAACCAGCAGAGCAGGATTTGAACCCAGATAATCGGGCTTCTAGTTTAAAAATGTTCTCAAATTTAATGCACTGTTTAACTCACATTTGAACAGTCAGGTAACTAGCACACAATAATGCAATCACCTAAAATAATTATTTTATTTATACTTGAATTTTACAAGCAACTGATTATGTGAAACTAAAAAATGGTGCAGTAAGCTTGCCACTTTAATCATTACTTCTATACCTCGATACATTTAAATTAACATGTGCTAAATTCAGAACGGGAGTCCTTGTGTGGCACTACAGGATAAGCACTGTACTGCTAACCATAGTCAACAGTTCAAACCCACCAGCTGCTTCTTGGAAACCCTACACAGGATCACTTTCAATTGGAACTTAATAACAAATCAGAACCAACTCAATTGCAATAGGTTTTTGGGTTTAATGTAGAAATATTTTCTCTTTCTCAAGCCATCATATATATTTTTAAAGCCATCATATATATTTTTAAATGCTTGTAGAAATCAGATGACTTCAAGGATGTAAAAAAATTAAGTAATCAC
>NW_006408537.1:23537179-23549370 GCF_000296735.1 Chrysochloris asiatica | reverse complement strand
TTGGCCTATACTCATGGATGTGTTGTTGTTGTTATGTGCCGTTGAATTGGTTCAGACTCATAGCGACCCTGTGTAGGGTTTCTGAGGAGCAGCTGGTGAACTTGAACTGCCAACCTTGCAGTTCAAATGGCTTTGCAATCTGGTGCATTAACCCACAGTGCTACACCAGGACTCTACTTATGGATGTAATAGCTCAAAATACCAACTGAGAGGGAAGGTGTCTTCACATCAAGGATGAAGCCTATCCCCTCTGTACACAGGGTTTATAGGGATGGGCAACTTAAGCATTGGCTACCTAAAATGGTGGTGGGCTATAAAGGCACAAAGTGGCTGGCTTACAAATTTTCAAGAAGGAGTTTAATTTCAGAGTGTGTGGGGTAAGGTAGAATCCCCACTGAACAGTTTTCCTTTTGTCTAGATGGGTTTGGTGAAAGGAAATAGGGATGGGATTCATTGATTCAATATTGAGTAGTTATCATCATACCTAATTGTCACAACTGTAAAGGCAGACGATGTGTCACAAAAAGAGGGAATAGTTACTCTTACATTCCAGGGAACAGAGGACCCTAGGACCACCAAGAGAGAAGACCATGAGCGGAATACAGGATCCTAACCAGAGAAGCAGCGACCCCAGAAATGGAGGCAGAGGTGATGGCATGGAGAGACTGAGCAGCTGAGGACTCTAGATTCATGAAAAGAGAAAGTCAATGTGCTGGCAGCCAGGAAAGTGGCTCCCAGAATATGACCTGTGGTTGTTTAAACAATTATATATCCCTGAAAAAAAACCCACCTCACTTATATAACACAATAATTATAAACATTTAACTGTGTACTTCCTTTATTTTTATTTCCTATTGAATTGCTTGTCCTACAAAATAGGTTGCAGCCATAATCCTTGTATGTGTGAACATGACCTTGTTTAGAAATAGGATATCTGAAGATGTTATAAGTTATATTAACATGATGTCAGACTAAAACAGAATGGGTTTTAATCCCATCAGAGTTGTGTCCTTTAAAAAAAGAAGAGCCTTGAAATATCTCAAAACTAAAAAAATTAAATAGAACAACAATTTAAAAAATTAAGTAATCAGAAATAAGTTAATTCAGATAGATGTATTCAGAAACAGATGCTGAGGTTAAAGCGTGTGACTTAAAAGTCAATACAGCGTCCTTTTCTTTCCCAATCGCCATATCGCGTAGGTTCTGGGCCTCTGGGTCCACCCTTTTCTTTGGTAACAGGATTAACACCATCTGGAAATTCTAAAGAAAGAAGATGTAAACAAAGCAGTTAACAGAGATGGTCAATTTTGAATAGGGGGTTGCAGAGATGCACAGTTAACTGACTAACTATGTCACTATATAGTTTTGTTGTTAATAATTCTGTAAAGATTTCATGGCTTTTCTTATTTTTCATTACAACCACCATTAATTCCAAACAGGAGTAAGCAGCCATTACAGTGGTCATTTTTGATTCACTAAGCATGGTGTAGAATCCTGGTGTGGCACTGTAGGATCAGCACTGGACTACAAACCAGAAGGGCGGAAGTTCAAACCCACCAGCTGCCCCTTGGAAACCCTGTACATGGTCGCTATAAATCAGAACCAACTTGACAGCACTTAACAACAATAAGAACAAGCATAATGTGCCACCGTACTTCAAGCTCTGGATGGTCAACCACAAGGTCAATGGTTTGAGTCTGCTGGCCTCTCTCTGCGGGAGAAAGATGAGGCTTTCTGATTCTGCAAAGATACACCAGAACAGACTAGAGGGCACTTAATAACAACAACAACAATTACTTTAAAACAAAGACAGCTCCCTGCTGTCATCTCCAAATGTCTATGAAGCAATGTGATAAACTTGGGGTTTGCTGAATGACTGAGATCATCCCCTCTATGATCTGAGTCATAAGCCACTTCAAGTTCAAATTCAGGCCGTCCGCAGTTAGGTTCTCTCCAAAGGCATTCAGCTATAGCATATCTCTCTTGTCACATGGTCTATCTGTTTAAAGCCTGAACTTACACACGAGCAATTAATGGTCTGTTCAGCAGTCTGCCACTGGTAATGTTTTGGTTGATGATATGAAGCTTTCCCAACGTCTCTTCCCACAGATGTAGTCAATTATATTTGTTTCCAACCCCCAGTAGTTACCAATACATCTTGACTGCATGTTGGATCAATTTCAGACTGAAGAAGTTGGTAGAACTCTTCAATTTCATCATCATTGGCTTTACTAATTGGCATGTAAATTTGAATAATAGTGGTATTAGCTGGTCCTCTTTATAGGCGTATGGATATTATCTTATCACAGATAGCACTGTACTTCTAGATCTTGAAATGTTCTTTTTGATGATGAATGTGAGACCATTCCTCTTTAATTTGCTGGTCACAGCACAGTAAACCATGACTGTCAGATTTAAAATGGCCAATACCAATACCAGTCCATTTCAGCTCACCAATGCCTAGGATGTTGATCTTCATGCATTCTATTTCATTTTTGGACAACTTACAATTTCCCTAGATTCATACTTCATACATTGCATGTTCTGAATATTTATGGATGTTTGCTACAGCTTCTCTTCATTTTGAGTTGTGTCCCAGGAGTAAATGAAGGTTCCAAAAGCTTTACTCCATTTGCTTCATCACGGTCAACTTTACTTTGAGTGGGCAGCTTTTCCCCAGTGGTACTTTGATTGCTTTCCAACCTGACAGGCTCATCTTCTGGCACTATATCTGACAATATTCTGGTGCTTTTCATGATGTTTTCAACTTCTGGCACTATATTTGAAGATGTTCCACTGCTATTCTTAAGGTTTTCAGTGGCTAGACGTTCATAAATAGCCTGTCTTAGTTTGGAAGCTCAGCTAAAACCTGTCCATCGTGGATGACCCTGCTGTATATAAGATACTGGTGGCACAGCTTTGAGAATCTCAGTACCACGCAAATCACCACAGTACAACAAACTGACAGACAAATGGTGGTGTATACAGTTATAAAGCAATAAGCATTTGTTAAAAACACATTTAATTGTCCACTTGAAATGGGCACATTTGATTGTATGTAGATTATACCTCAATTGATTTTTAAAATCCTAACCAAAAAAGCTTGGTGTTCTCCTCATTGCCTACTACATACAGCTGTACATATGCTATAACTTGGTATTTCAGGCTCTCTCAAACCAAACCTACCTCTCTGGTCTCCTAAAATATTAGCCGACCATATAACCTTCATGTTGCAATCAAAGAGGTCTCTAGCTATATTTTGAAAGTGTCATGTTTCCCAGCCTTTCTCTTGGACCATGTCTTTTTCTTTCTCTTACTTAATCATTTTAAAGTGTACAATTAAATTCATTTTGTTATCCAATCATGACCATTATTTTCAAAACTTTTTCCTCACCCCAAAGAGAAATTCAGTATTCTTTTAAACAGTGACTTCCATTATCCCATCCCCACAGCCCACATAACCACTAACAAGCTTTTGTCTCTATGCATATGCTAATTCTAGATACTCATCTAAGTGGGATCTTTCATGACTTCTTTTATGCCTTATTTATTATATTTAGCATGTTCTTAAGGTTCATCCGTGTTGTAGCACATATCAGAACTTAACTTCTTTTTATGCTGAATAATCTTCCATTGTATGCATACTAACACATTTGTTAGTCCATTCATGATTGGAAACACATGGGTAGTTTGCACTTTTTAGTTACTGTGATAAATGCTTCCATGAACTTTAGTGTATTTAAGTATTTGCTTGAGTTCCTACTCTCAAATATTTTGGATGTTACCTAGGAGTGGAACTGCTATGTCATAAGGTAATTCTCAGGAGCCCTGATGGTGCTGTTGGTTAGATGTTGGGCTGTTAACCACAAGGTTGGAGGTTCAAAACCACCAGCCATTCCAAGGGGGAAAAGACTGTCTGCTCCCGTAAAGATTTAGTCTCAGAAATCTTATATAGGATCCCTATGAGTTGGAGCTGATTTGATCACAGTAGGTTCGGGATTTTGTGGTTTATGGCAATTCTATGTCTAATTTTTTTTCTTTTTTAAAAAATATTTTACTGTAAATTATGTGATAGTTTACATGGGTGTATGTCTAACTTTTTGAGGAACCTCCAAACTGTTTTTCACAGTAGCCATGCCATTTTACATTCCCACCAGCAATGCATGAGGGTTCCATTTTCTCTTGCCAACACATACTGTTTTCCATTTTTCTCCTAATAGCTAGCTAGTGGGAATGCAGTGGTATCTCACTATAGCTTTGATTTGCATTATGGCACCATAGGATATGAAGTTGAACTCAAAATCAGTTAGAACTGTAAGCTCAGCAGTTCAAACTTACCAGCTGCTCCTTGGAAACCCTATGCAGGGTGGTTATGAATCATAACTGACTTAATAGCACTTAACGACATCAATGACTAACAAAGGAGACCTGGTGTTGCAGCAGGTTAATCACTGGGCTGCTAACTGAAAGGCCCTCCAGCTACTCCATGGAACAAAGATGAGGCAGTTTGCTCCCATAAAGATTTATAGTCTCAGAAATCCTATGGAACAATCCCATCTCATAAGGTTGCTGTGATTCAGAATCGACTTAATGGCAGTGGTAATGACTAACAATATTGAGCATTTTTATGTAGTTACTAAAGATATTGAACACTTTTTCATGTGCTTTTTGGTTGTGTATGTATCTTTTTTGTAGAAACATGTTCAAGTCCTTTGTCCTTTTTCCCCCCTTTCTTTTTAATTTTTTTGCCTGTTATGAAATTGATTGAAGTTCTGAAAGACTTCATTTTGCTCAGATCAACACTCATGGAAGCAGCAGTCAAGAAATCAAATGACATACTGCATTGGACAGATCTGCTGCACAAGACCTCTTTCAAGTGTTGAAGAGCAAAGATGCCAGTTTGAGGACTAAGGCACACCTGATCCAAGCCATAAAATTTCAATAATCTTATATATATGTGAAGTTAAGACAGTGAAAAAAAAAAAAAAGTTAGACAGTCAATAAGAAAGACCATAGAAGAAATGATGCCTTTGAGTTATGGTGAGAGAATACTGAAAGTACCATGGACTGCCAAAAGAACAAACCAATCTATGTTAGAAGAAGTACAACTATAATGCTTCTTGGAAGCCAACATGGCCAGACTTTCTCTCTCACACTTCGGACTTATTGTCAGGAGAGACCAGTCACTGTAGAAGGATATAATGTTTGGTAAAATGGTTGGAGATAAAAAGATGACCCCCAACGAGAGGGATTGTCACTATGGCCGCAGAGTCACTTGTGGTCTCAAGTGTAGCAAAGAATGTGAGGTTGGTGCAAGACCAGGCAGTGTTTTGTTTTGTTGTGCATAGGGACACTGTGAGTTGGTACCAACACGATGGCAGCTAACAACAACAAATATAGGGTGTATCTTGTATCTTGAGTAGATCTCTTTTGAGATAAAAAAGATTAAAACAGGCAAGAAGTTCTACTCTAACACAAATGGTGTTGCCATGAGTTGGAATCAACTTGACAACAACTAGTTTTAACCCAGTACAATCTGTTGCTGCTGTTAAGTACCATTGAGTCAGTTGCAACTCATAGTGACACTGTATGGTACAATCAGTAGGGCTTAGTTTATTTGATAGATGAGTTAGACCAGGAGGAATCCAGGAATAAGAGGAGGATATGGTATAGGGTTAAAGGAGGAGTGATGGTGAGTGTAAACAATGAACAAAGGAAGAATTTCATTTTAGACATATTGTGTGAATTACCAATGCATACATGATTTTTAAAAATCATACTGTTGTTAAGTGTCGTTGAGTCAGTTTCGACTCATGGCAACTCTGTAAAGGGTTTCCAAGGAGCAGCTGATGGGTTTGAACCATTAACCTTGTGGTTAGCATTCCTTTGTTGATCGTACAGTGCCACACCAGGACTCCGTGGCACAGGATCTCCCTTGGGAAACTTAGGGACTGGTAATAGAGGCTCAGTAAACATTCATGTTAAGGAGCTGGGCAGTCAGAAGGGCTTATGAGGGACCCAGTAAAAATGGTTGAAGAAATGGTGTAAGAAACTGGAAAGAGGCTAACTGAAACCAAGCAGAAAATTTCAAGGAGAAGCAACAGTTCAAATAAAATGAGGATTGAAAAGTATCTGCTAACAAAGGCAAGAAGTGACTGGCTTACAAGCTTTCAAGAGGGAACCTAGATCCAGAGGGCCTGGAGGAAGGTAGAATCTCCAGTGAGTAGTATTCAATCTGACTAGGCAGGGCTGATGCAATGAAATGCAGACCGGTCTCTTGTGATACAATAGTGAATAATTGTTATCAAGACTGATTGTGAGGGTCGGAAATGTAAAGGTAGGCGTTTTATAGCAAGGAGGGGAGTGATTAACTTTTCAGTCTAGGAGCGGAGGTCCCTAGGACCATCAAGGGAGAAGAGCAGAGAGCGGGACCCTACCCAGAGAACCAGTGATGCCTGAAATGGAGCCAGAGATGATGACGTGGAGCAATGGAGCAGCTGGAGACTTTAGATGCAGAGAGAGAGAGCGACTGTGTGCTGAAGACCTGGGGGGTACGGGGGAAGGATTGCATGGAGGGGATTGTAACCATGGCAATGAGACGATATACGATAGAATGAATGTAAAACTAATGTTCTCCTATGTAAACTATCACATAATTCACAATAAAACATTTAAGAGAAAAAAAAAAAAAAGAAAGAAAAGTATCTGCTAAATTTAGTGACTTTGCCAGACGATTTTGAAGGGATGATAGATTCATCATGGGCTTCATTGATTCAAAAACTATGAGGAAGGCCTGGTATATCATGACAAATGATAAGCTTATACAATATGTTGCTTTTTTCTGGTGTGATGCTTTAAGGAAATAATTCCTCTCAGAGGTCTCTGCTTAGCTAAACCACTAGAAAAAACTTTACTTTTATAATACGGCAATTTTTTAAAAATCTGCATAATTTTGACAAATGGTATATTTATTAGATTAGACTTGACAAAGTGCTATAAACTAAAATATTTAATTGAATGAGCAATCAATAAAGCTTTCATATGTAAAAATGAGTTCTATACACAAGTCTCTACATTTTTACTGATGGATCCTTCTTGCCATGGATGCCTCACTACATAGATGGGTAATTCTCATTCAACTGGAAAAATCAGACAAGCAATTTAGCAGTCTTGCCAAGGTTGCAAAGTAGTGTGTTTATGTTGTTCTAAATTTTATTTTTGAATAGGTAATACTTGGGACATGTTCTACAATTCAAAAATACAAAAAGACATGTTTGTTGTGTGTCGCCGAATCAGTTCCAACTCATAATGACCCTGTATAGGGTGTCCAAGACTATAAATTTTTTTTTTTCCTTTTGTAAATCTTTTAAGGGAACAGAAAGCCTCATCTTCTTCCCAAGAAGTGGCTGGTAGATTCAAACTGCTGACCTTGTGGTTAGCAGCCCAATGCATAAACCACTACATCACCAGGGCTCTTACAAAAGGACATTGTTGTTGTTAAGTTGAGTCAGTTCGACTCATAGGGATCCTCTTTAAGGTTTCCAAGGAGCAACTGGTGGGTTTGAACTGCTGATCTTGTGATTCGCAATCCAGTGTTTATCCTACAGCATTACACCAGGAGTTTACAAAAGGTCATAGAACCTTATAATAAAGTGGTGGTGGTGGTGGTATGGTGTGGAGTTGGTTCTGACCCATAGTGACCCTGTATAGGGCTTCCAAGACTAAATCTTTATGGGAGCAGAAAGTCTCATTTTTCTCCCATGGAAAGGCTGGTAGTGTCAAATGGCTGACCTTAAGGTTAGCAGCCCGACTTGTAACCACTACGCTATCAAGAGTTCCTTATAATAAAGTAGTCCTTAAAAAAGAAAACAAAACAAAAACATAGCTTCATGGAATGAACCAAACTTTGTGTATAATGAATACAAAATAATGTTTTTCTATCATCACCCCCACACAAGAACTGTTTTTCATCAAAACAATTCCTTCTCTCTCCAACCATGTAATAACAGAATAAACACCACCTTTACATGTGACCACTCCATTGGCCACTCCTGACTGATTCAGTCTTTGACACTTGGCCAAAAGGGTCTCAGAGAACTTGGAATTAGGACTAAAATATTCTAGTCTGAGTCTGGACACTTTCTTGAACTGAGTAACTACTAGGCACAGTTACTGGCTGTCCAGTTGAATGAGAAGCTACTTTAAAGACACAGAACACTGAAGAGAAATGAATACACACACCCCTCCCCCAAAAACCCTAGGAGACTGTCTAAATTTCATTGTTGTGTTAAGTGTCGTCATGTCGGTTCCAACTCATAGTGACCATGTATAGGGCTTACGAGGTTAGCAGTCCAGTGTATATCCTACAGTGCCAGCCCATTTTCCATGTAATGCTTAATCTCAAGGTTAACTGAAACCAAGGTCCAGCAGCATCACTATTCGTGGATGCCTACTTGTACCCTAATGCCCTGCCATCCCTTCTGTTAAGTTTGCTCAAGTGTGTTTCCATTACTTGCAGTTGAGAAAGTCTCAACTCAGATATTTGATCATATGAATTATAGAAAATAATAAATAATTAAAATACTGTCAGTGGCTTGGAATTTTTTTTTCATTTGTACCCCAAAATGTTATTGTTAGGTGCCACTGAGTTGGTTCCAACTCATAGTGACTATGTACAACAGAATGAAACATAGCCAGGACCAGCACCATGCTCACAATTATTGTTATATTGAAGACCATTGTTACAGCCACTGCGTCAATCCATCTCTTTCAGGGTCGTCTTCTCTCTCATCACGCATGATGTTCTTCAGTGACTACTCCCTCCTCATAACAAGTCCAAAATATGTGAGACAAAGTTGCTTCTAAAGAGCATCCTGTCTATACTTCTTAAAAGACAGATTGGTCCATTCTACTGACATGGTAAATTCAATATTTATTCTTTACCAATACTATAATTCAAAGGCATCTATTCTTCTTCAGTCTTCCTTATTCATTGTCCAGGTGTCACATGGACACGAGGCAACTGAAAATACCATGGCTTGGGATAGGTGTATGTTAGTACTCAAAGTGACATCTCTCTTTTTAACACTTTAAAGAGGTCTTTTGCAGCATATTTAGCCAGTGCAATACATTGTTTGATTTCTTGACTGCTGCTTCCATGGGTGTTGATTATGAATCCCAGTAAATAGGAAATCTTTGACATCTTCAACCTCTTCTCTATCATAATGTTGCTTATTGGTCCAGTTGTTAGGATTTTTTTTTTCCTTTACATTGAGGTGTCATCCACAATGAAGGCTGCAGTCTTTGATCTTCAGCAGCAAGTGCTTCAAGTCCCCTTCATTTTCAGTATGCAACGTTGTGTCATCTGCATATTGCAGGTTGTTATGAATCTTTAAACTCGATGCAATATTCATCTTCATATAGTACAGAATCTTGGATTAGCTACTCAGCATGCTGACTGAAAAAGTATGGTGAAAGAATACAACCCTGACACACATGTTACTTGATTTAAAACTGTGTAGTATTCCCATGTTCTGTTCAAACAACTGCCTCTTGGTCTATGTACAGGTTCTGCATGAGCACAACTAAATTTTCTGGAAATTCCATTCTTCACAATGTTACCCATAATTGGTTATGATTCACACTGTCAAACGCCTTTGCATCATCAAGGAAGCACATGTAAACTACTTTCTGATATCATCTTCTTTCAGCCAAGACCAAGCTGACATCAGCAGTGATACCTTTTGTCCCATGTTCTAAATCCAACTTGAATTTCTGGCAGTTCCCTATTGATGTATTACTATAATCATTTTTTAGTTATCTTCAGTAAAATATTAGTTACATGTAATATTAATGATACTGCTTTATGATATCTTAGGGTAGGTTCTCAAGAGAAGTAAAACCAGTGATTTTATATGCATATATATATATATATATATATATATATTACATATATGTATGTCTATACAGATACATATATATATATATGTTTATATCAAGAGAAGTTTATATCAAGGAATTGACTCACAATCGTAGAGGTTAGAGGGTCCCAAGTCTGGATCAGATGAGCAAAGATCAGCAAGATCTGCATGTCTGGAAGGAAGACAAGCAGGAAGGCAGGCAAACAATAGAGCTGGCCACTGGTTCAAGTTCAAAGAACTGAAGTTTAGAGGGTGATCCAGACGCAAGAACCAGATCCAGCAGAAAGCAAGCAAACTTTTCCTGAGTGTCCATTATATTGCAATCAGGCCACATCCCCGAGGAAGCATCCTTTCATTTGACTGGCTGTTCATAACCAATCATTAATTATGCCTGCTCATGGAGTCCTGGTGTAGCACTGTAAAATAAGCACTGGACTACAAGGTTGGTTTGAACTGCAAGGTTGGCAGTTCAAACTCATAAGCCACTCCTCAGAAACCCTGTAAAGGGTTACTATGTGTTGGAACTGACTTAACAGCACTTAACAATAATGTGCCTGCTCATAGCCAATCATCACAGAGTTAACTTCACTGTATTAGATCTCACCGTGGTAATAACCACTTCTCACCTGCCAAACCACTGGGACACAAAACCTTAACTATCACAGATGATTTCTGCATTCCACTGTATCACCTTTCTTTGGAAGGAGCATAAATATGCCTTTTAGCCAGGTATTTTTCAAACTTCTTGAAGTGTTTGACTGAGTACTTCCAGTGTTTGTTGAAACATCTCAATTGGTATTCTACCAATTCTGGAGCCTTGTTTTTCACCAATGCTTTCAGTGCAGCTTGGACTTCTTCCTTCAATACCACTGGTTCTTGATCATATAACACACCTCCTAAAATGGTTAGACATACCCTTACATATTCAAGGCTAATAATAGTAATTTCCACCACTCATCTGTCAGTTTGTCAAACTATGGTAGCATGTGTGTTGCTGTGATGCTGGAAGCTATGCCATCAGTATTTTAAATACCAGCAGGGTCACTGAAGTTTAGTCATTGAAAACCTTATGAACAGCAGTGGAACACTGTCAGACAGCACCAGAATATTGAATAGTGAAACATTATGAGTAGCACTATAATATTATCAGATGTAGTGCAAGATGATGAAGGCCCTCAGGTTGGAAGACACTCAAAATATGACTGGGGAAGAGCTGGCTCCTCAAAGTAGAGTTGGCCATGATGATGCAAATAGAATAAACCCTTTGGAACCTTCACTTGCTGACAGGGCACAACACAAAATGAAGAGAAGTAGCTATAAACATCAATTAATAATCAGAACATGGTTGTATGAAGTATGGATCTAGGAGAATTGGAAATTGTCAAAAATGAAATGGAACAAAGGATGATCAATATCTTAGGCATTAGTGAGCTGAAATGGGCTGGTATTGGCAAATTTTAATCTGATAACCAAATGGCTTACTATGCCAGGAATGACAAACTGAAGAGGAATGGTGTTGCTTTCCTCATCTAAAAGAATACTTAAAGATCTATCTTGAAATACAATGCTGTCTGTGATAGGATAATATCCATACACCTACAAGGAAGACAAGTTATACCACTACTATTAAAATGTATACACCAACCACTAAAGCCAGTGAGGATGAAATTGAAGAATTCTACAAACTTCAGTCGGAAACTAATCAAACATGCAATCAAGATGCACTGATAAGTACCGGTGACTGGAATGTAAAGGTTAGAAACAAAGATCAATAGTTGGAAAATATGGCCTTGGTAATAGAAACAATGCTGGAGATCACATGATAGAAAAAAAGACAACTATACACATGGACCTCACCAAATGGAACACACAGAAATCAAAATGACTCTATCTGTAGCAAGATAAAATGGAAAAGCTCCACATAGTCAGTCAAAACAAGGCCAGGTGCAGACTGTGGAACAGACTATCAGCTTTTCTCAGGCTAAAGCTGGATACAATTAAAACAACTCAATGGGAATACACACTCTGATTGGTGACCACGCTTGACACCGATAAGGGGAAGAGAGGGAAAAACAGCAATGAAGTGGTGAGCTAAGCCCTACAACGTTCAATAGACTTCTGTGAAACCGGGTGAAGACCTGGTTGACCAACAGTGTGGCTAGACCTGGGGACTTTTGGGCCCAGAGTCAGTGACATAGCCACAGAGGATTAGAGTGGAGAGTGAAGTGTCCAGCTGATAAGAAGAGAGGGCATATGCATAAGAACACCCAC
>NW_006408537.1:23498410-23536186 GCF_000296735.1 Chrysochloris asiatica | reverse complement strand
AAGAGGGAGTTTAGTTTTTTAGAGTGTGCCAGGGAAGGTGGAATTGCCACTGAATAGTTTTCATCTTGTCTAGATGGGTCTGGTGAAAGGGATAGGATTCATTTGATTCAATAGTGAGTAATTATGACTGATTGTGATTGTCACAACTGTAGAGGTAGAAGTTTTGTAACATAAAGGGGGAAGTAGTTAATCTTACATTCCAGGAACAGAGGACCCTAGGACCATCAAGAGAGAAGAGCATGAGTGGAATGTGTGGCCCTAACCAGAGAAGCAGTGACACCAGAAATGAAGGCAGAGGTGACGGCATGGAGAGATAGAGCAGCCGAGGACTCTAGACTCATGGAAGGATAAAGACAATGTTCTGGTGGCCAGGAGGCTAGCTTGCGCTTGCAGAACATGCCCTTTGGTTGTTTAAATGATTATATATTCCTGGGTGGTTTTGTGTACATAAAAATAAAGAACAGAGGGAATCAAAGCAAAAAAAAAAAAAAAAGTCATGAGCACTGAAATATGACCTTGAACATATTCCACCTGAATTTGGAGATCATCTCAATAACAGGTTTGATGCATTGGACACTAATGATCAGAGACCAAAAGAGTTGTAGAACGACATCAAGAACATCATATAGGAAGAAAGCAAAAGGTCATTAAAAATATCATACAGAAAGAAAAAAAAAACATTTTGTCAGAAAATACTCTGACACTTGCTCTCCACCATAGAGATGCTAAAGCAAATGGAAGACACAAGGAGGTAAAAGACTTGAACAGAGCATTTCAAAGGGCATCTCGAGAAAACAAAGTCATGTACTAACTTTATAAAGTAATAATGTACTAAAGACCTGGGTCTAGAACACCAAAAGGGAAGAACATGCTTAGCATTTCTCAAGCTCAAAGAACTGAAGAAAAATTCAAGCCTGAACTTGAAATACTGAACGATTCTCTGGGCAAAATATTGAATGATGCAGAAAGCATCAAAAGAAGATGGAAGTAATATACACAGTCACTGCACCAAAAAGAAATGGTCAATGTTCAACCATTTCAATAGGTAACCTGACCAAGAAGGAAGAAGTCCAAGGTACACTGAAGGCATTGACAAAGAACAAGGTTCTGGGAATTGACGGGATACAAAATGAAATCTTTCAACAAACTGATGCAGCACTAGAGGTACTTACTTATCTATGCCAAGAAATTTGGAAGACAGTTACCTGGCCAACTGATTGGAAGAGATCCGTATCTGTGCCCATTCCAAAAAGAATGCAGAAATGATTTGACAATATCACTAATACCACATGCAAATAAAATTTTGCTAAAGATAGTTCAAGAATGGCTGCACCAGTACATTGCCAGGGAACTGCCAAAGGTTCAAGCCAGAGTCAGACAAGGATGTGGAATGCGTGATATCATTGCTGACTTAAGATGGATCTTGGCTGAAAGCAGAGAATACTAGAAGGATGTTTACCTATGCTCAACTGACTAAGCAAATGTTTTTGACTGTGTAGATCATGACAAACTGGAAAACACTGCAAAGAATGGACATTCCAGACAACTTAATTGTACTCATGAGGAACCTGTACGTAGGCCAAGAGGCAGTTGTTCAAACAGAACAAGGGGACACTGAATGGCTTAAAATTAAGAATGGTGTATGCCAGGGTTGTATTCTTTTACCATTCTTATTCAATAGGAAATTATTGAATGATGCAGAAAGCATCAAAAGAAGATGGAAGGAATACACAGTCACTGTACCAACAGGAAATGGTTGATGTTCAACCATTTCAAGAGGTAGCATATGATCAAGAGCCAGTGATACTGAAGGAAGAAGACCAAGGTGCACTGAAGGAACTGGCAAAGAACAAGGCGCCAGGTATTAATGGAATATAAAATGAAATCTTTTAAGAAAGTGAGGCAGCACAGGTGGCACTCACTCATCTCTGCCAAGAAATTTGGAAGACAACTATCTGGCCGAATGATTGGAATAGGTCCGTATTTATGCCCATTCCAAAGAGAGTTGACCCAACGGAATGCGGAAATCATCGGACAATATCTTTGATATCCCATGTGAGTAAAGTTTTACTAAAGGTAATACAGAAACAGCTGCAAGCATACATTGACAGAGAACTTCCAGAGGTTCAAGCCGAATTCAGAAGAGGCCATGGAATGAGGGATATCATTGCTGATGTCCGATGGATCTTGGCTGAAAGCAGAGAATATCAGAAAGATGTTTACCTGTGCTTTACTGACTACACAAAGGCTTTTGATTGTGTGGATCATGACAAGCTATGGACAACATTGTGAAGTATGAGTATTCCTGAACACTGAATTGTGCTCATGAGGAATCTGAACCAAGAGGCAGTTGTTCGAACAGAACATGGGCACACTGAATGGTTTAAAATTAAGAAAGGTGTGCGACAAGGTTGTATTCTTTCACCATACTTATTCAACCTGTATGCTGAGCAAATCAACCAAGAATCTGGATTATATGAAGAAAAACATGGCATCATCAGGATTGGAGGAAGACTCATTAACAACTGGTGATATGCAGATGACACAACCTGCTGTCTGAAAGTGAAGAAGTATTAAAGTATTTACTGATGACGATCAAAAACCATAGCCTTTGGTATGGATTACATCTCAATGTCAAGAAAACAAAAATCCTCACCACTGGACCAATAAACAACATTCTTATCAACAGAGAAAAGATTGAAGTTGTCAAGGACTTCATTCTTCTTGGATCAACTATCAACACTCACAGAAGCAGCAGTCAAGAAATCAAATGACGTATTGCATTAGGCAAATCTGCTACACAAGACATTTTTAAAGTGTTGAAGAGCAAAGATGTCAGCTTGAGGACTAAGGTGCACCTGACCCAAGCCATAGTATTTTCAATAACCTCATATGCATGCAAAAGCTGGATAGTGAATAAAGAAGACCAGAGAAGAATTGATGCTTTTGAGTTATGGTGTTGGAGGAGAATATTGAAAGTGCCACGGGGTGCCCATAGAACCAAAAGATCTATATTGGAAGAAGTGCAGCCAGAGAGCTCCTTGGAGGCCAGGATGGCCAAACTTCGTCTCTCATACTTCAGAGACACTGTCAGGAGGAATCAGTCACTGGAGAAGGATATCACGTTTGGTAGGGTGGAAGGTCAGAGAAAAAGAGGAAGACCCCCAGCGAAATGGATTGGCAAAGCGGTAGCATTAGTGGGCTCAAGTGTGGCAACGATAGTGAGATTGGCCCAGGATTGGGCAGTGTTTCGTTCTGCTGTACATAAGGTCGCTATGAGTCAGTACGAACTCGATGGCACCTAACAACAACAACAACATTCAATTTGTACACAGAACATGTAATCTGAGATGCTAGATTATATGACAACGTGGCATCATGATTGAAGATAGACTCATTAACAACACGTGACATGCAAATGATACAACCTTGGTTGCTAAAAACCATGAGGACTTAAAATATTGATGAAGATCAAAGACCTCAGTCTTCATTATGTGTTGTACCTCTATGTGAAGAAAACAAAAATCTTCACCACTGGACCAATAAGTAACATCATGAATAAATCGAGAAAAGATGAAGTTGTCAAAGACTTCATTTTGTTTGAATTCACTCATGGAAGCACCAGTCAAGAAATCAAACAATATGTTACACTAGGCAAATTTGCTGCACAAGAGCAAGAGCCAAGATATCAAATAGAGGACTAAGGTGTGTCTGACCCAAGCCATGGTATTTTCAGTAGCCTCATATGCACATGAAAGTTTGGGGAATGAATAAGAAGACTGTGGAAGAATTAATGCGTTTGAGTTACGGTGTTAAAGACCATTGAAAGTACCATGGAATGCCAGAGGAACAAACGTATCTGTGTTGAAGAACTATGGTTAGAATGCTCCTTAGAAGCCAGGAGAGTGAGACTTCGTCTCTCATACTTCGCACATATTATCCAGAGGGATAAATCCCTGGAGATGGACATCATGCTTAGTAAAATGGAGTGTCAGTGAAAATGAGGAAGACCCCCCATACACACACAAGATGGATTGGCACAGTGGCAGCAGCAGTGGCGTCAGGTGTAACAACGACTAACTGTGAAGATGGTGCAGGACTGGGCAGTGTTTCATTCTGTTGTGCATAGGCTCACTATGAGTCTAAGCCAAGCTGACTGCACCTAACAACAATAGCAATTTTAATCAGTGTTATACGGTTTCTTATTGTTGATACGGACTAATAAGCAGTAACTTTTATTTTCTTTCATTATTTTTCTTAATAATTAAAATTGAGATTTTCATATATAAAGAGAAACTTTACTATACTCACTTTCTAAGGGTTCTTTCTCTAAATGAGAATCCTCAGGTGCATCAAAACGACCTTCAGGTAACTTTGGCTTCTTCAGGGATTGTTTGGTGTGTTCAGACTTTCCTCGTGAAAAACTTGTTGTCCTCAGAGAATGACACAGTAGGGATGATCCTAGCAGAGTGGGGGTAGTAGAAAATGGAAGTTGTTTATTCATCCTACTTTTAAATTTAACAGTTTACTTATTCATTTAGAGATTATATATTCTAATGTGTTAAAGTACAAAAGGATACAGAGCGAAAATTCACCTCTGCACCCATGTATTCCAGACAGCCAGTGCCATTCCTTGGATGCAATCCATGTTACCAGTTTGAAAAAAAAAAAGCTTTGAAATTATTATTTCACAATTATCAAATTTGTTGAAACTCATACAAAGCACTGATTCCAGTCTCAATTGATGCCCAAATTGAGTCGGATAATTAAGATTAATTAACCAAGTTAAAAAAAGTAACCAGCATAAACTTTAAAAAAAAAAGTTTTTATTGTGAATTGAGTGATACTTTACACAGCAGAACATGGGTTTTACATCATCCTATAGTATTATGTTTCATTGCAATAATTACAATGCCCTCCATGCATCATCATTCAACAGTATTTGCTTTTCTTTTTTGGATGTACACAAAAACACTCAGGACATTTAACATTTAAACAAAGGGCACATTGTGCAAGCCTGCTTCCTCACTGCCAGCACACAGTCTTTCTCTCTGCATGAATCTAGAGTCCTCAGCTGCTTTCTCTCTCCATGTCCTCATCTCTGGTGTTGCTGCTTCTCGATAGGGTCCCATATTCCACTCATGTTCTTCTCCCTGGAATGCAAGATTTACTACTCCCCACTTTTTGTTACAAAACTTTCAACTTTACAGCAGTGACAACTGCAATTAGTCCTGACAAAAATATACTCACTATTGAATCATAAGAATCTTATGCCCATCTCATTTCACCAGACCCATTTAGACAAGATGAACACTATTCATTGGGGATTCTACCCCACCCTGCACACTCTAATCCTAAATTCCCTCTAGAAAACTTGTAAAACAGTCACTTTGTACCTTTATCACCCCTCATTTTATGTAGCTAAGGTGCCTGTCCTTAGCTACCCTGTATACTGAGGTGATAGCATTGATACTTAATGTGAACACTCCTTCCCTCTTTGAACAGCATATACTTTTAAAGACAAAATTAGTATGTAAGTTTCTAGAAATCACAGGGACTATATTTAGTATTCTTATATTTGAATTCTAGGTATTAGTCCTCTTTTCCTGCCAATTAAAAATTTCAAAATATACTGAGCATCTGTGATGTACAAACAAGGTCACTTTCTCTCCTTTGTAAAGAAAAAGTTAAAGTATGAAAGTTATCTGACCCCTCGTTTGAGACAATGTTCAATAAGAGCAAAACTATTCTGAAAAATATGTTACCAGGTTTGGGAGTTTAAGTTCCTAAAGGACAGATCTAATCTCCACTGAGTAGTATCTAATCTGTCTAGGCGGGGCTGATGAAAGGAAATGAGGATAGGTCTCTTGTGATACAATAGTGAATAATTGTTATCAAAACTGACTGTGAGGGTAGACATTTTGTAGCAAAAGGAGGGGAGTGATTGACTTTGGAGTCCAGGAGCAGATGTCCCTGGGACCATCAAGTGAGAAGAACAAAGTGCGGGATCCTACCCAGAGAAACAGTGACACCAGTGATGGAGGTAGACACAATGACATGGAGAGATGGAGTGGCTGGGGACTCTAGACCCAGAGACAGAGAGAGGCTGTATGCTGACCACCAGGGAGAAGGCTTGCAGAGTATACCCTTTGGTTGGTTGATGATGCATGGAGGGGATTGTAATCATGGCAATGAAATGATGTACAATAGGATGAATGTAAAGCTAACGTTCTCCCATGTAAATTATTCACATAATTCACAATAAAACACTAAAAAAAAAAATATATGACGGATGGAGCTAAAGTGTTAGTCAGATGACCTTCAACTAGGGAGATTATGCTAGATTATCTGGGTAGGCCCAACACAATGAAAAGGTACTTTATGAGTGGAAGAGGGAATCAGAAGAGAGACCCAAAAAGAGCATCAGAAGGACTTGACATGAAGTTGCTGGTTTAAAGATGGATAAGAGATCACAAGTCACAGAATGTGGACATCCTACTGTTGTTGTTATTGTTAGGTGCCATCGAGTCACTGCCGAGTCATAGCGACCCTATCTACAACAGAACGAAACACTGCCCAGTCCTGGGCAAACCTCACAATTGTTGCCACACTTGAGCCCACTGATGCTGCCACTTTGCCAGTCCATCTTGCTGGGGGTCTTCCTCTTTTTCTCTGACCCCCCACCTTACCAAACATGATATTATTCTCCAGCGACTGGTCCCTCCTGACACCGTGTCTGAAGTATGAGAGATGAAGTTTGGCCATCCTGGCCTCCAAGGAGCACTCTGGCTGCACTTCTTCCAACACAGATCTGTTGGTTCTTTTGGCAGCCTATGGCACTTTCAATATTCTCCTCCAACACCATAACTCAGAAGCATCAACTCTTCTACGGTCTTCCTTATTCACTGTAAAGTTTTCGCATGCATATGAGGTTACTGAAAATACCATGGCTTGGGTCAGGTGCACCTTAGTCCTCAAGCTCTTCAACACTTTAAAAAGTTTGTGTTCTTCAACACTTTAAAGGTCTTGTGTAGCAGATTTGCCTAATGCAATATGTCCTTTGATTTCTTGACTGCTGCTTCCATGAGTATTGATAGTTGATCCAAGAAGAGTGAAGTTCTTGACAATTTCAATCATTTCTCCATTGATAAGAATGTTGTTTATTGGTCCAGTGGTGAAGATTTTTGTTTTCCTTACATTGAGATGCAATTCATACCGAAGGCTGTGGTCTTTGATCTTCATCATTAAATATTTTAAGTTCTCTTCACTTTCAGCAAGCAAGGTTGTATCATCTGCATATCACAGGTTGTTAATGAGTCTTCCTCCAATCCTTTTTCCACCTTTTTCTTCATATAAGCCAGCTTCTTGGATTATTTGATCAGCATACAGGTTGAACAAGTATGGTGAAAGAATACAATCATATAGTAGCTGGAAATGGAAGGAAACAGAATCTCTCGTACAGCCTCTAGAAAGAACACAACCCTTGATTTTAGCCTAGCAAGACTCAATTCTGACCTGCATAAGACAGTAAATTTGTATTGTTTTAAAACACTGAGCTTTAGGAATATGTTAAAGCAGCAATAGGAAATGCAATCACTTTCTACTTGTATTGATCATGGTCAAGTTACTTGCAGTTCTGGTGTGATGCTATGGGATAAGCAATGGACAGTCAACCAGAAGGTCAGAAGTTCAAAGTCAGCAGCTTCTCCTCGGAAACCCTATACAGGGATATGAGTCAGAACCAATTTGACAGCACTAACAACTAAAAGGCTAACGACTAAAACCACCACAATAATAAATATCTTATAAGGTGGCCATTTTAGTTACAAACTAAATGATAAACATAGAAATCTGAGTTTTTTTATTGTATTACTATAACTAATAATAATCTCATCTAAACACGTTTACTTATCAAAAACAATACATTGAAAATTTTGCTGATTATAAACCAAGCACAACTGATGGACTGTTCATGGCTCAAATCATGTGGCATTTATTAGTCATTTGTTATCGGAAATATAGGGTTATTTAGAATTTGACATTTTATCTAATTTTAGCAAATACAGTCAGCCTCCACTACAGAAACTTCTGTCCATTACTAGTCTATAACTAATTTGTAAAGTGTAAAATGTTGATTGGTAAGTCATCATAGTTCAGTATATATTATATATACAGATATACAGAAAGAACTTTAGCAATTACAAATCAGATTCAAAATATGGACAGATTTTACATGTGTTTTGGTTAATTTGCAGTTTCAGTACTTGGTTACTATTTAAAAATAATCTACATTTATTATACATTTAATAACTGTCATCAAAACCTAAAATCTGCAAGTATCTAATAGATATTTGAAGCCACTCATCAGTGTGTACCTGGGCTCAACTCACCCACATGTCTTGTTTTAGGTTTGTTAATACCTAGGTGCCACAAATGGTTGTGCTTGACTGCTAAACTAAAGGTTGACAGGTTGAACCCACCCAGCTACATCATAGAAGAAAAGGCCTGGCCATATGTTTTTGTTAAGAATACAGCCAAGGAACAGTTCTACTCTGTCAAACAGGGTTGCCATTAGTTGGAATCGATTTGACAGCCACTAATAACAATACCAACATATTTTCACCTAATAATTGGTGCTGTTAATTTAAAAAATGTATTTTATTGAAAGTTTAGATTCCTCGTGTGGCTCTGTAGGTTAAGTACTGGACTGCAAACCACAAAGTCAGAGTTTCAAATCCAACAGCCGCTCCTTGACAATGCTATACAGGGTTGCTATGAGTCAGAACTGCCTTGATGGAACTTAACAAATAATAAAAGTAACAGATATGTGTTAGATACCTACTATGTACCAGGAACAATGCTACGGGTTAAAATACGTCCTATGTATTTTAATACTTGCAATAATACTATGAAGCAGGTATAGCTGTCTCTATTGTATATTCCGTACAATATGATCAAAATCATTCTCTGAAAAAATGACATTAAGTAGATATAGTGGAAACTGCTAACTGTTCCAACTATTCACTTTCCCTTTTCCATTTAGTCGGAGGACTCCCACATCACCTTGCTTGCTATTAGTGGAGCACCAGGCTACACTAAGATCACGGTTTTTTTTAGCTTCCATTGCAACCAAAGGAGCCATGTGCCCTAGTTGTGACCCATAGGCTGAGACTGCAAGTTGTTGTTGTTGTTGTTGTTGTTGTGAAGTGCCATCAAGTCGGTTCTGACCCACAGTGACCCTGTATAGGGTTTCTGAGAAGTAGCTGGTGAGCTTGAACTGCGGACCTTGCAGTTTAATTGGATTTGCAGTCTGGAGCATTAACCCACAGCGCCACACCAGGACTCCATGACTGCAAGTACTGTGTGCAAATTCCAGGCTGCAAAATTTCAACAAGATAATTGCTCTGGATTTCTTTCCCCATTCTCTTGAATTGTCCTGCAGACATGGCAGTGAGCCAACTTCAAGCTGGTATGATATAGGTTTCTGCCCAAGTTGAACAAGCATTCAAACAATCGGAAGAAACTGACTAATAGTAACAAATACTATTTTACTAGTGCATATTAGTTGATTGCCTACAGACAGCAGAGCAACAAAATTAAAAGAACGAGAATCTGGATGTATACCTGATTTACCTGTCAAGGTAGAGCAGCTCTGATAGCCTACCTAGTCAGAATGCTATAGCAGCTTAATCCTTTCCTAAGTAATACAATGGAGAAGTTACAATTTTGTCAACCCACGGCATTAAATTCCATGGGTTCCAATGCCAGCCACACCATCCAGTAGCTCTGTGACCTTGAAAAAGCTATTTTATCTTAGTAAGTCTTTCCCCCTAGTGGTAAAAATGGGAATCATTGTACTTACCTTGCAGGGTAGTTAAAGAGAACATAGTACTGAAGTAAAGGAACCCTGGTGGTGAAAAATTAAGCACCCAGTTGCTGAAAGGTTGGTTTGACCCCACCTAGCTGGTGATGTGCTTCCATAAAGATTACAGCCAAGAATGTTGTATGGAGCAGTTCTACTATGTCACGTGAAGTCACTGTGGGTTGGAATTGACTTGGCAGCACCCAACAGCAACAACACTGAAGTAGTAGTGCATGTCTGTGTATGTGCACATTATTTGGTGTGCTAATACAAGGAGCTTAAACTGTGGGACACAGGAGTCAATATGCATAGTGGATTTTTTTTTTTTTTTTTTTTTTACCATATTGACATTTATTATTAGATAAAAGAGGAGGGCAGATATCTTATAGAAAACAGGAAGTAGGTAAGCATATGAAACATATGGGAGAAGGTTAGAAATTAAATCTGAAGTAAGAAAAGTGAATGCAGTGAGATTAAAAGTCCTACATACTTGTACTACAGGTGAAAAACTAATTTAAAAAACAATTCTAGAATTGCATTCCTTATCACTAATGAGCTTTTCACATAATTTCTTTTTTAAAAAGTACTTTTAAAAAGTACTTTTACTATATATAAAAACTAATAATATAAAAGAGTATTATAAATGTGCTCCAGCCTTGTAATCTAGGACCCTCTCTCAGTATTTAGTTGAGGACCCTTTCTACGTAATGACCAATATTGGCACAAATTCATGATGGAAAGTACACTTCTTCACATGTGGAAATACTCCATTCTGTTAAGCTTTCCTGACATTGTTCTGAACTCTGCCAATGAATAAAGAAAAACAATCATTTTCATAAACTTAGTGACACTGAATGAAATATATCTGTTGAAGTAAATTATAGCCATAAATATCCATAATGTTAACAATTATGTTCTAAGAATTGTCATTCCAGTATACTTTATACAGAACAAATAAATTCATGAATTAGGAGGTGGTCTAAATGTTTTTTATCATGCATAATGGGAGGGGAAAGAGAAGAGTAGCAAGTAGAAGTTTCAGAAACTGGTCTCTCAGTCTGGCCTAGTGCACTTCTGATCTGCAGAAAGGGGATGTAAGGAAAAGGTAAAAGACCCATTTTCTCAAGGGACTCTCAGACCAGTGGAAGCATAAATATAACCATTTTTGTACTTAAGTACAAACTAACACAGGGACAGACACTATGCTCCTTGGCACCTGGAGCCTCCTTCACACATATCAGCCTGGCAGATAGTGAGGCACATGCAAGTAGCTTCAAGGGCAGATGAAGTCAAAGAAGGGTCAGTCAGATAACAAGGATTAGCAGAGATATCAAGGTGAGCCCATGGACCACTTCTGTGGATTCTGCATATGGAAGAGTGGGTGCTGAGCAACAGTAACTATAGTAATATCAGTATTACATTTTGCCTATCAGTCAGACTTCTGACTACATCAGCCACCAGAGAAATAGTACCCTTTGAAATATAACAAAATAATTGCAATAAAGCCTATGCCTCCTTCTTCAAGGGGGGAGTCTGGCCTTTCCCAAATCCTATTTATAATTGTGTTTACAAGTACATTAGAAACTCAAAGATGATCTTCTAAAGAAAGAAATAATAAAAGCAAGAGAAAAATAGTGAATCACCATTGAAAAATAAAACAAAACTGCTGGAAACTTCTGTTTCTGGAAACTCAATCTATTAGAGATGCCAACACCCTACAGATACAAAAACTCTAAAGATTTTTCTTAAATACACAGAATACTTCTAAGTCAGAGGAAGAAGCTTGAGAAACTAAATACTGGGAAAACTAAAAAAGGCAGCTGAAGAAGTAAACAAACACTTAAATTACTACATATCCTTGGGGTTTCTCCCCTAGAGCTTTTGGGGGACAACAGTGAAATGAGAGTCCTTGGATTCTGAGCAAAACAAAGTCTTACATCAGAGGTCAGGAATCAATGAGGCTCACGCACTTGGAGAAGAAAGTGAACTGGAGGACTTGGGGGAAAACAAACAAGAAGCCACCAAGGAGTCCTTTTTAAATGTAGGTTATGGGAGAGAAACGTTACAGAAAGGCAAGTGTCCATTTCAACCTTGGTTCTGAATTGTGAAGTGCTACTGAGTCAGTTAGGACTAATAGTGACCCTGTATAGGGTTTCCAAGGCTGTACATCTTTGCAGGAAGAGAAAGCCTATCTTACTCCCAGGGATGCAGATGGTGGGCTTGAACTGCTGGCCTTGTGATTAGCAGTCTAGTGCTTATCTTATGGAGCCACTGCACTGCCTTGGTTCTGAGTTGAGATGTTTAACAAGGCCCTTCTGAGATTAAGCCCCTGCTGATCATACCTCTGTTTAGGCCTATCAACTAAACCTGTCTGCATGGTCCAAAAACCCCGAAGGGGAGCACTAGGTGGACTCATGTCTGAAGTGCCTCCAGACACCTGGGAACAACAAACAAATTCTGAGGGTAAATAGTTCCTCAGCCCATGCCTCATAGAAGTTTCTCAGAATCTTAGTTTAACATTCAAGGAAATAAGCCCTCACAAGCAAGCACTGGCAGAATCAACAAAAATTTGAACAGATACTCAAGTACAAAGATTTCAAGTACTGAAATAACTGGGATGACAATATAAAATAATTATTTACAGTACTTGAAGAAATAAAAAAGCCAGAAACGAGTAAAGAGTTATTGTTGTTAGGTGTCATCGAGTCAGTGCCGACTCATAGCAACCTTATACACAGCAGAACGAAACACTGCCCGATCCTGGGCCAACCTCACTATTGTTTCCACACTTGAGCCCACTGATGCTGCCACTTTGCCAATCCATCATGCTGGGGGTTTTCCTCTTTTTCTCTGACCCTCCACCTTACCAAACATGATATCCTTCTCCAGCGGCTCATCCCTCCTGACAATATGTCTGAAGTATGAGAGACAAAGTTTGGCCATCTTGGCCTCCAAGGAGCACTCTGACTGCACTTCTTCGAACACAGATCTGTTGGTTCTTTTGGCAGCCCATGGCACTTTCAATATTCTCCTCCAACACCGTAACTCAAAAGCATCAATTCTTCTACGGTCTTCCTTATTTACTGTCCAACTTTCACATGCATATGAGGTTACTGAAAATACCATGGCTTGGGTCAGGCACACTTTAGTCCTCAAGCTGACATCTTTGCTTTTCAACAATTTCAAAAGGTCTTGTGCAGCAGATTTGCCTAATGCAATACATCGTTTGATTTCTTGACTGCTGCTTCCGTGGGTGTTGATAGTTAATCCAAGAAAAATGAAGTCCTTGACAACTTCAATCTTTTCTCCACTGAAAACAATGTTGTTTATTGGTCCAGTGGTGAAGAGTTTTGTTTTCTTTACATTGAGATGCAATCTATATTGAAGGCTGTGGTCTTTGATCTTCATCAGTAAATATTTTAAGTCCTCTTCACTTTCAGCAAACAAGGTTGTATCATCTGCATATTGCAAGTTGTTAATGAGTCTTCCTCCAATCCTTCCTCCATGTTTTTCTTCATATAAGCCAGCTTCTTGTATTATTTGCTCAGCATACAGGTTGAATAAGTACGGTGAAAGACTACAACACTGTCGTACACCTTTCTTAATTTTAAACCATCCAGTGTTCCCATGTTCTGTTAAAAAAACTGCCTCTTGTAAAGAGAGACTATGAAAAATAAACTAGGCCAGCTTAAAACACACACACACACACACACACACATGCACGCACAAATTCAGAAGTATGATTTAAATTTTAAATTTATTTAAGGGGTGAATGGCAAAATGGATTACATTTACAGAGATGATTCTGGAATCCCTGAAGAAATTATACAGATAGAAGGACAGAAAGCAATGAAAACTATAAAAGATTAAGTTAAAAAGTGGAGGCTACAATGAGAAGGTCCAACAAATGTTTAATCATAGTTCCAGAAGGAAATAATGATATGGAAAGGCAAACTATTTTAAAGATAATATCTGACTCTCCTTGTCCAGAGTAATGAAAATTGAAGATGCTTGGAAACAATTAAGTCGATTGGCCTGTGTGAACATCAGTCTCCATGACCTTGAAACCAAAAGAACTAGATGGTGCCTGGCTGTCACTGCCAATAACTATACTGAAAGGAACACATTCACATTAGAAGGTCCTGAACAGAGTGGGAGGAAAATATGGAACAAAATTCAAAATCATGAAAAGACCAGGCTTATTGGTCAGATAGAGACTGGGGAATACTGAGACTATAGTCCTTGGTTACCTTTCAGGTCTGGAACTGGACCTTACTCTAGTGTCTCAATTGTCATCCAAGCAATATATCGGTTCATAAAGGAGACAACAACACTAGTGGGGTATGCACACCATAGAATGATCAACTAGTCGAGATCAAGAAGGCAGCATTTATCCAAGAATAAAGTTCAGAGGAGTTGGAAAAGAAGGAGGAATGGAAACAAAAAACAGGGAGGAAGTCGGATAAGTGATGTTACACTGAGGGGACTGCAATCATGGAGATGAAAGGAAATGTGTGATTTGTTGAATGTAAAACTGATGATCTAGCTGCTCTGTAAACCTTCACTCAATTCAATAAAATGTTTTTTAAAATAAAACAAATTCAAAATTAAAAAATAGTTTGCGAATTTTCTGAAAATTTGGAAACACAAGCCCTTCAGATTTAGGAAGTACAAAGCACTGCAAGCAGGGTTGAAAAATAAACACAAAATCCACATTGAAGACATACAGTGGAAAGGAAGAGCTTCAAACAGAACAGAACTTACACTAGAACCAAAATTAGACCAACAGCTGATTTTCAACAGCTACAGTGAAAGTCAGAAGATAGAAATATGAGAAAATGATGTACTCATTGAAGTTACCTTTCAAGAACAAAGGAGAAATAAAGACATTTTTAGATTTAAAATGACACACATATAAAAAAGAAGAGTGAAAATATTAACCACTCAAGGTGATTTTCAAAAGAACATCTAAAACAATGCAACAGTAATCATAGAGGTATAATTTGAGATAGGATGATTTAGAGAGAAAATAAAATGGTTTCCTGCAGTTTCAATATAAAACATTAATAATATCTGATTTGTGGGATTATCAAACCCACAACTCCTTCCCCCCACCACAAATCACATGAATAGACCTAAAAGACTGAACAAAGGTCTACCCACTGTCACGGAGTAAATTCCTACTAATAGCAAACTTATAGGAAGAGCAGAATTGTTCTTTAGGACTTCTAAGATTGGCCATCTTTACAGAAGTGGACACGCTCATCTTTCTTCCATAGTAATTGGTGCCATGAATGACTGATCTTGCAGTTAGCAGTCCTATGCTTACTAAACCTGCCATGGCACCAGGACACCTACCAAAGGTGTCAAATACCAAGCCCATTGCCATTAAGTCAATTTCAACTCATATTAACCCTGGACAGGCTTTTCAAGGCTGTAAATCTTTAAGGAATAGCAACCCTCATTTTTCTCCCGAACACGAACATACATATGTTGTTGTTGTTAAGTGACACCGAGTAGGTTCCGACTCATAGCAACTCTGTACAGGGTTCCCAAGGAGAGTCTGGTGAGTTTGAACCAACGACCTTGTGCTTCAACCTGACCTTGCAGTTCAGTGCATTATCTGGCAGCGCCACACGAGGAGGACTCCGAACATAGGTATACAGTGAGGGAATTAAAAATAGTCTTAAGCTTTGCATTGTTCAGGATGAGGGTAAAGATGTTAACTTTAAACTTATTAACTATGCATTTCAATTTCAAGAATAACCAAGCAAAACAATGCTTATCTTCCAAACCAGCAGGGGGAAAAAAGGAAGATTTAATTCAAATATAGCAGAACAAATAGAAGGTGCAAAAAATAAGACGGCAGAAATAAGTCAATTATAATAACTACAGTCTCCCGCCTGTTAGACTATATGACTGAAAATAACACACACACACACACAAACACAGCCATATGCTGTTTATGTGAGACACACCATTTCCATGTCTAAAAGGAAAAAAAAAAAAATTACTCACTGAAAATGGAAAGAAAATAACAGTTATATAGAGAAAAAATGAATAACAAATAAAAGGCCTAAAACTGAGAGATAAACAACACTCAAAAACAGTCTTCTGAAAAGATTAAAACAGGAAAAAAGAACTGGCAATCCACTCTCACACAAAATCAACCATTAGAATGTATATAAAGCATACTTTTACTCTGCCACGTATGAAATCTCCATGAGTTAGACTTGGCTTGATGATAACTGGTAGTGGTGGTGGTTGTTAAGTGCCACTGAGTCGGTTCCGACCATAGTGATTCTGTATAGGGTTTCTGAGGAGCAGCTGGTGAGCTTGAACCACCAACCTTGTGGTTCAAACCGACTTTGCAGTCCAACGCATTAACCCACAGAAATCATTCCACAGTAGAACCTAAATCAGTACTTCGCAAACATTGCTGGTTTAGGTGGTGTAAAAATGAGGCACCAATCATTCCTCCCACAACCCTCTCTAGTCAGCTGGGTTGGATGATCTGTTACAAAGGCCACACAGCATTCTCAAACCATATTCACAGTTATTGGATTTATTAGGGAAGTTAACAGGTTACAATACCAGGGACAGAAATGCTTGGGGCACAGTTGTTCCAGTCAGCTGCTGATAAACACACATAGGACTCACCACTCTACCATATACTTCAGACTGAAGGCATTTTGCTCTAGCTCCATGAGTCAGCAAGCAAGTCTAGCTCCCCAACTTATGGGCTTGGAGGCACCCTACTCTAAAAGCAAACTTCCAGCCCAAAGTCACTCCATTTTGTTTGTTCCGTGGGCTGGGAAGTCCACTGCTCTGTTTCCTTCTTGGTTCTGCTGCTGCTATTCCTCTACACTCCTCTGTTGTGACAGCCTTCTGTCCCAGGGTCAAAGAGATTCAATGCACAGGGACCTTGAGGTCTAAAGGACATGCTCCACTCCTGGCTCTCCTTCAATGGTAGTAGGATTCCCCTCTCCTGCTTCTGAGATGGTTCATTTTATACCCATGCTTAAAGTTACAAGTTTTTACGGTTGTAATGAACTCTGTTAACATCCACAGCTGAAACATGTTATCCTAGCAGTATTTTCTACCACAGTCACTTAACCAGATCCAGAGGGGCAGAAATGTGGTGGACATAACATACTATAGTTAGAAGAGACATTAGTAATTTATGACACCACAGGTAGATTATAAATTTAAAATAAATAAATAACAGTATTTAAAAAAAGAAAAGAATGAACTATAATCCCTATCATGCAGCTAACATAAAATAGTCTAAAGAGCAGAGCTGATATGGGATTGAACATGTTAAGCTCCCATAAATTCCTAATCGCTAAAGTACTGAAGAGACCATAGGTAGCTCTTTATGATAAGCACTGGACTGCAAACCACAAGGTTGGCAATTTGAGTCCCCCAGACACTGTGAGGGAGAAAGGTGATGCTTTCTGCTCCTGCAAAGATGTGCAGCCTAAGAAACCCTTTATAGATAGGGCTGCTATGAGTTGGAACCAACTTGATGGCATTTAACAACAATAAACAAAGTTCGGAAAGCCACCATCAGTTATAAGACAGATGGACTAAAATCTTTTTTCAAATTTTTGTGCAATAAAATGAAATCAAATAAATTATTTCAAAAAGCACAATGGGATGGGTTAAGGTAGGTAATAAAACATAACTGATTCAGATTTCCTAAGACGTTTAAGAAATTAACCTAAGTGTTAAAAAGAGATGAACAGCTTATACATGAAGAAATGCAGGTAGCAGAGCCTATATAATACAAAAATACAGCCTCTCTTATACTCTAAATGCAAAATAAAACTTTATGGAATTATTTGTTAAAAAAAGATTAACCTTGACCACCCTTCAAGTTTGGAATGGAACTCACCCTCTGGCCTAATTTTCAGCCAAAGAGTATATAGATATACAAGGGGGACAATAACACTAGTGAGGTATGCTCACCATATCAACCATTCAAGATCAAAAGGGCAACATTTACCTAAGGTCAAAGTTCAGAAGGGTTGAAAAAGAGGGTGAAAAGGAAGTAAGTACCACAGTGCGGAAGCAGGATCACTGTTGTTAAATGGAGGGGATTCCAATCATTGAGATGAAATAAAGTCTAGGGTTTGTTAAATGTAAAACTAAGGTCATTTCTGTAAACCTTCACTCAACTGACAATAAAAAATTTTCAAAAGATTTTAAAAAGAGTTAAAACAACAGTGAAACCTTATGAGGAGACCAATATGAAAGACTAAGACAAGGCAAATATGAGAAAAAGACAGTACAGAATTGATACAGAGAACAGAAATTAAAGACAATACGAGGAACTTGCCTATATACTGAAAGCAATCAAAATCAATACAGCCCCCCAAAATTAACCTACCAAAGTAAACTTAAAGAGAAAACCTTTCTCTATGACTGTTTAATGACAATAACTATTGTTGAAATGAAATCAGTAATTTCAAATCATCCCTTATAGGAAGTAGCAGGTCTTGATAGTTTTACTGGAAAGTACTATCAACATTCAAGGAATCTTTATGGGAACAGAAAGCCTCCTCTTTCTCCCGCGGCACAGCTGGTAGTTTCGAACTACCGACCTTGCGGTTCACAGCCTGTTTCGTATCCACTACGCTACCAGAGCTCCTTGGAAAAGCTTCACATCATCAGTCAAAACAAGGCCAGGGGCAGACTGTAGAAAAGACCATCAATTACTCATATGCAAATTCAAAATGAAGCTGAAGAAAATGAAAACAAGTCCACAAGAGCCAAAATATGACCTTGAATATATCCCACCTGAATTTAGGGAAGTATCTGAAGAACAGATTTGATACATTAAATACTAAAGACCAAAGACCAGAAGAGTTGTGGGATGACATCAAGAACATCATACAGGAAGAAAGCAAAAAGTCACTGAGAAGACAAGAAAGAAGGAAAAGATCAAAATGGATGTCAGAAGAGACACTGAAACTTGCTCTCCAGCATAGAGATGCTAAAGCAAAGGGAAGAATTGAGGAGGTCCAAGAGCTGAACAGAAAATTTCAAAGATCAGCTCGAGAAGATAGAGCGAGCCAAATATTACAACAAAACATGCTGTTACTATCAGCTGCCATCAAGTTGATTCTGACCCATAATGATCTTAATTAAGTACAATAGAACAAAATACTACCCAGTGCTGAGTCAGCCTCACAATTGTTACACTTAAGCCCATTGCTGCTGCCTTTAAGCCAATCCATCTCATTGGGGCTATTTCTGTTTTTCACTAACCTTCCACTTTACCAATCATATTGTTCTTTTCAGGGGACTGGTTCCTCTAGATAACATGTCAGAAGTATGAGAGACTAAGTCTAACATCCTGCCTTTCAAGGAGCACTCCATCTATACTTCCTCCAACACAGATTTATTTATTCTTTTGGCAATCCATGGTACCTTCACTATTTTTCTCCAACACTACAACTCAGAGGCACCAATTCTTCTATGCTCTTCTTTATTCAATGACCAATATTCACATGCATATGAAGTTATTGAAAGTACCATGGCTTGGGTCAGGCACACCTTAGTCCTCAAACTGACATCTTTGCTCTTGAAAAATTTAAAAAGGTCTTGTGCAGCAGATTTGCCTAATGCAATACGTCATTTGATTTCTTAACTGCTGCTTCCATGAGTGTTGAGAGTTGATCCAAGCAAAATGAAGTCTTTATAACAACTTAAAATTTTCTTCATTTATCATAATGTTATTTAATTGTTCAATTGTGAGAATTATTGTTTTTAGATTGAGATGCAACCCAGACTGAAGGCTGTGGTCTTTGACCATCATCAGTAAACATTTAAAAACCTCTTTGTTTTTAGCAAGCAAGTTGTGTCACCTGTATATCTAAGGTTGTTAATGAGTCTTCTTCCAATCTTATGTCATGTTCTTCTTCATATAATCCAGTTTCTTGGTTTACATGCTCAGCATACAGTTGAGCAGTCTGTTGTACTGAGGTGGTTTGCATGTAGCTGTGATGCTGGAAGCTATGCCTCTGGTATTTTAAATACCCCCAAAGTCACCCATGGTGAAGAGGTTTCAGCTGAGCTTCCAGACTAAGACAGACTAGGAAAAAGGAGAGGCGGACTGCTTCCAAATGTTTATCCATTGAAAACCTTATGAACAGCAAGAGTAACAGTACTAGATTAAAAGAGGAAAAGGATGAAATCACTTTATAAAGTGAAGGAAATTGAATTCTGTAAATTTCACTATTTAGATTAAAAAAAAACAAGGCACATAAGGATACAAATTAAAAATCCTTTCCAAAATACAAGGGGACTTCTTCAACCTATGGCATATTACATATTAATGTGTTACTTAATGATGAAATACAAATGCATCCCCTTTATAATCAGCAACAAAAAGTTATCACTTCTAGTAAATGAAGTGTTGGAAATCTGAGGAAGGACAGTTAAATGAGAAAAGAAACAGCAATTAAAGATTAGAAAGGGGCACTCCCCCGCCCCCCAAGACTATGACCCTCAGCCATCCTTCAGGCATGGAAGGGAACTCACCTTCATGGCTAAATTTTCAACCCAACAAGAGACAGGTCTATCAAGGGAACAATACTACTAGGGAGATAATCAACCATTTGACATTAAAAGGGCAGCATTTGTCCAAGGACAAACTTCAGAAGACAGGAAGGATTAGGAGAGGAGAAACGGAAATGAGATATAACAAAGAAGTGGGATGAATGGTGTTACTCTGTAGGGGTTGCAATCAACGACATGAAACAAAATATGCACAAACTGTTATACCGAAAACTGAATTCTTCTGTAAAACCTCACTCAATTCACAATAAAAAGTTTTTTTAAAAAAAGGACTGGAAAGGGAAAAACTAGACAGTCATGATTTTCAGATGGCCTGTATGAGCAACTTGCCCACTTTGACAAATAAATTATTTGAGCTAGCAAAGTGGTTTATTTAGCATGGTTCTTGTCGAGTTGATTCTGAATCTAGTGACACTACAGAACAGAGTGGCAATACCCCATGTGGTTTGCAAGGTTGTAATATTTATGGAAGTAGATTGTCACATATTTTCCCTTGGAGCACTTGGTAGATTTGAACCACCAACATTTTGGTTAGCATGGTTACTGGATACAAAATCAATAAACAAGTCAAATGTGTTTCTCCATATAAGTACATACAGAAATCATTTTAAAACAAAATTATCTTTAGTAGCAATAAAATATGTAAACTACCAAAAACGAATGTAGCAAAAGAGTATTTAAGAAATGAATGGAGAAATGATAAAACTATATTTAAAAAAATTACTTGTTAAGTGCCGTCGAGTCGGTTCCGACCCATAGCAACCCTGTACAGGGTTTCTGAGGGTGTAAATCTTTACGGGAGTAGAAAGCCTCATCTTTCTCCCGCGGAGCGGCTGGTAGTTTTGAACCGCTGACCTTAAGGTTCGCAGCCCGATTCATAACCACTACGCTACCAGAGCTAAATAAATGGATTGCTATACCATGTTCTTAGGAGTTCTTGGGGGGTGCTGTAGGACTGCTAACTACAAGGTCAGTAGTTCAAACCCAACAGTCACTCCTTAGAAATTCTATTCAGGGTTGCTATCAGTTGGAATGGAACCGACAGCATTTAACACGACAAATACCATGGTTTTGGACAACAGTGGTAGTGGTGGTAATATGCTGTTGAGTTGGCTCTGACTCATAGTGACCCTGAATAGGGTTTCCAAGACTGTAAATCTTTACAAAGCAGAAGGCCTCATCTTTCTTCCTTGGAATGGCTGGTGGTTATCAGCCAAACTCATAATCCACTACGCTACCAGGACTCCTTTGTTCTTGGATATGAAAAGTCAATATTATAAAGACATTAAGCAATATTAATAAAATACTAACAGGAGTTAACATTTTTTTAATAGAATTTGATAAACTGATAGAAAGAAGAATAACACAGCAGAGACACTTCTGAAATACAAGCTAGGAGGATTTACCTACTATATGTTAAGATTATAAAGTTATGGTTATTTAGACAAAAACCCTATACATGGTCACTAAGAGTTGAAACCAACTTGAAGACAACACTTAACAACAATTTAGACTGGTGGTCTCAGCATAGGAATAGACAAATAGATAAACTAAACTGAAAAGACAGTTAAGAAACAAGTTCACCTGTATGTTGCTGTAGGATAATCACTGGACTGCTAACTGCAAGGTTGGAAGTTCAAACCCACCAGCTGCTCTTTGGAAACCCTAAACAGGGTTACTATGAGTATGAACCGACTCAATGGCACGTAACAAAACAACTACCTTGGGGGTGGGGCAATGTGGGATTTTCATCTTCTATGTATTATTCATTTCTGGGTCACTACATTATTACTTTCTTACAATTAGCAACTACGAGGGAATTTCAAATACTTTGTGCAAAGTTTTCATTAAAAATATAATGTTTCCATGAACTTACTGAAGCCTCCTTCAATTGTCTGCATAGAAATGATACCATGGAAATCTGAGGCCATTTAGTAAACGGGCAGTGAGTTGTTATTTACAATTTGCACATGTAACTTCTCCGAGATGTCATAAATGCATGCAAGCATGTATCTGCATGAACGCATCCTCTATTAACTTACTTTTCTGGCTTCATCTACTTTTCATTACACTGATTTGTTGTTTGGGGTCCCTTTCTGCACTATTCCTAGAGCACCCAGCGGCCTTCTGGGCCAGAGTACAGGCCGGAAGGAAGCGGGCTGTACAAGCTAGAAGGGCCTCCGGGATCTTCCAGCTCTCGCCCCACCGAACTGGGCGGAGATTCTAGAACCTGCCCAGGACGCGGCTGGGAGGAAAGCTCAGCAGCTGCTGCCGCTCGCAAACACCCAGGACACACGCAGCTTGCTCCAGGGGGTTCGCTTATCGTGACTCCCAGGCCTTAGCGATCCCACCCGCGACCTTAGACTCCATAGGCGGGAGCCTTACTTGCAGCTCTCCACTTGGTGGCCCAGGCGCGGCCGAGCAGACTAGTTAGGCCTGAAGCAGTCATGGTGCCGATTCCCGCAGCGTCCGTGCTGGCCCCGCCTAAGGAGAAGGCTGGCAGCAGCGCCCGGGACACCCCAGCGGGAACAGGCCTTCTGCTAGGTCTCCAAGGGCGGAGCCTTAAATTTCGGGGCGGGGCATTGAGGGGGCGAGACCTCAGCCGCGCCTGGCCGTGAGGGGCGGGCCCAGCAACCCGCCCACTTGGCCTAGCTTATGTAGGGGAAGAGGGGTGGGCCTTGTGAGAAAGAGGAGCTAACCTGAGATCACTCTTCTGGCCCGAAGCACACAAACCATCCTTGAGCGCTTAAAATCCAGACTCCTGAATTCACTGATTAAAATCCAACATCAGCCTGGGTTGCATGAAGGAATATTTCATTTTATGAAGATTTTTTTTTTTGAAAGATTTCATTTTTTTGAAGATCTTTTTTTATAGTATAAAGGACTTTTTACATCCCTCAGATTTCCTTCTTTTATGGTTTAAATCTCGACCTGTTCACTGAGTACCTAATTCTTAATTTCTGACCCATGGGCCAGATGACCTCTTTGAGTATAGTGCTGAGTAACAGAAGTCTATCTTGTCCAGGCTGCAGTGCAAGTAGCTCTGCCCATTGAACCTTAAATTTCAACAATTCTTCAGGTCAGGAACTGAACTCAATTTTCAGCCAAACAATAGATAGGTATACAGGGAAACAACAACAGTGAAGTATTCACACCATAGAACGGCCAACCATTCGAGTTCAAAAGGGCAGCATTTACTTGGGACAAGATTCAGAAGGCTTGCCAAAGAAGGAGAAATGAAAACAATAAACGACGCAGGGAGGAAATGGGATATGTTGTTGTTAGGTGCCATCCAGTTGGTACTGACTCCTAGCGACCCTGTGCACAACAGAACCAAACATTACCTGATACTGTGCCAACATCACAATTATTGCTACACTTCAGCCTGTTGCTTGTTGCCACTGTGCCAATCTTGTTGGGGATCTTCCTCTTTTCGCAGACCCTGCACTTTACCAAGAATGATGTCCTTCTTCAGGGACTGGCCTCTCCTGATAATATGTCTGAAGCATGAGAGACGAAGTCTTGACATCCTGACTTTTAAGGAGCAATCTGGCTGTACTTCTTCCAACACAGGTTTGTTTATTTGGCAGTCCATGGTACTATTAATATTCTCCTCCAACACCATAACTCAAATACATTAATTCTTCTAGTCTTCTTTATTCATTGTCCAACTTTCACATGCACATGAGGCTATTGAAAATATCATGGCTTGGTACAGACACACTTTAGTCCTCAAACTGACATCTTTATTTTCAAACACTTTAAAGAGAACTCGTGCAGCAGATTTGCCTAATAATAACTCAGTACGCTGTTTGAGTTCTTGACTGCTGTTTTCATGAGTATTGATGGTTGATCCAAGCAAAATGAAGTCTTTGGCAACTTCAATCGTTTCTCCATTTATCTTGATGCTTATTGGTCCAGTCGTGCAGACTTTTGTTTTCTTCACATTGAGGTACAACCCATACCAAAGGCTGTGGTCTTTGATCTTCATCAGTAAATAGTTTAAGTCTTCTTGGTTTTTAACAAGCAAGGTTGTCTCATCTGCATATCGTAGCTTGTTAATGATTATGCTTCCAACCCTGATGCCACATTTTTCTTCATTATAATCCATATTCTTGAATTATTTGTTCAGCATACAAATTGAACAAGTATGGTGAAGGAATACAACCCTGGCACATACCTTTCCTAATTTTAAACCATTCAGTGTTCCCTTGTTCTGTTTGAATATTTACCTCTTGGTCTTCTACGTACAGGTTCCTCATGAACACAATTAAGAGTTCCATAATACTCATTTTCCGCATTGTTGTCCATAGCTTATCATGATCCACACAATAGAAACCCTTTGCATGGTCAATAAAGCACAGGCAAATATCTTTCTAGTATTCTCTACTTTCAGCCAAGATTCTTCTTAGGTCAGCAATGATAATCCTAATTCCACATTCTTGTCTGAATCTGGTTTGAACCTCTGGTAGTTCCCTGTCAATAGACTGTTGCAACAGGTTTTGAATTATCTTTAGCAAAATTTTACTTGTTTGCAATATTAATGATATTGTATGATGATTTCTGCATTCTGTTAGGTCACCTCTCTTTGGAATGGACACAAATATGACTCTCTTCCAATCAGTTGGCGAGGTAGCTGTCTTCCAAAAGTTCTTGGCATAGATGAGTGAGTGCCTCCAGTGCCAAATCAGTTTGTTGAAAGGTTTAAATTTGTATTCTTTTCCAGGTACTTTTTTCTTTGCCAATGCCTTTAGTGCACCTTGGAATTCTTCCATTAGTACCATTGGGTCTTGATCATGTTACTTCTTGAATTGGTTGAACATCGACCATTTCCTTTTGGTACAGTGACTCTGTGTATTCATTCAATCTTCTTTTGATGCTTTCTGCATCATTCAATAATTTGCCCAGAGAATCCTTCAGTATTTCAAGTTGAGGCTTCAATTTTTTTCTTTAGTTCCCTCAGCTTGAGAAATGCTGAGCATGTTCTGCTTTTTGGTTTTCTAATTTGTTCTAACTAATATGTTCTAAGTCTTTGCACATTTCATTATAATATTTGACTTTGTCTTCTTGAGCTGCCCTTTGAAATCTCCTATTGCCTCCTCATTTTGTCCATTTGCTTTAGCATCTTTCCACAGGAGAGCAAGTTTCAGTATCTCTTCTGACATCCATTTTGGTCTTTTTCTTCTTTCTTGTCTTAATGACTTTTTGCTTCTTCCTGTGTGATGTTCTTGATGTCATCCCATATCTCTTCTGGTCTTAGGCCATTATTATTGTCTAATGTATTAAATCTGTTCTTCAGATGCTCTCTAAATTCAGGTGGGATATGATCAAGGCCAAGGAGCTCTTGTAGTGTAGTGGTTGCGAGTCGGGCTGCTAACATCAAAGTCCGCAGTTGAAAATTAGCAGCCATTCTTTGAGAGGAAGATGTGGATTTCTGCTCCTATAAAGATTTACAGCCTTGGAAACCCTATGTAGGGTTGCTATGAGTTGGAATCAACTCCACGGCACACCACCATGTTTAATGTCATATTTTGACTCTCATGGACTTGTTTTAATTTTGTTCAGTTTCAGCCTAAACTTGGATATGAGCAATTGATGATCTGTCCCATAGTCTGTTCCTGGCCTTGTTGTGACTGATGATGTGGAGCTTTCCCACCATCTCTTTCCACAGATGTAGTCAGTTTGGTTACTGTGTATTCCATCTGGTGAGGTCCATATGTATAGCCATCTTTTGTGTTGTTAAAAAAAGGTATTTGCAATGAAGCAGTCATTGGTCTTGCAAAATTTGTCATGCGATCGATCTCCAGCATCATTTCTATTACCAACGACATATTTTCCAGCAACTGATCCTTCCTCTTTGTTTCAATCTTTTGCATACTAATCTCCAATAATTACCAATACATCTGGATTGTATGTTTGATCAGTTTCAGACTGAAGAAGTTGGTAGAATTCTTCAGTTTCCTTAACACTGGCTACTAGTAGTTGGTGGGTAAATTTGAACAATAGTTGTATTAACTAGTCTTTCTTGTAAGTTTATGGATATTATCTTGTCATAGAAAGCATTATACTGCAAGATAGATCTTGAAATGTTCTTTTTTGATAATGCCTATTGTTAGGTGCCATGGAGTTTCTATATAAGGTTTTTGAGGCTGAAAATCTTTATGGGAGCAGAAAGCCTTATCTTTCTCCTGTGGAACAGTTGGTAGTTTCGAACTGTTGACCTTGAGGTTAGCAGCCCAACTAGTAACCACTATGCTACCAGAACTCCTTTGCTGGTGGTTACGAATTTATATATATATATTACTGTTAAGTACCATCAAGTCACTTCCAAATTATAGGTACCCTGTATAGGAACTGCTGCTGGTTTTGAACTACTGACCTTTAGGTTAGCAGTCCAGTGTTTATCCTACAGCTCCAAACTAAGACTCTCTCTCTGTATATATATATATATGTTGTTGTTAAGTGCTGTCAAGTTGGTTCCGACTCACAGCGACCCTGTGTAGGGTTTCCAAGGAGTAGCTTGTGAGTTTGAACCACTGAACTTATGATTCAAACTGACCTTGCAGTCCAGTGATTTATCCCACAGTGCCACGTATATATATATACACCCCCGCCCCCCATATATATACAAGTCCTGGTGTGGTGCTGTGGTTTAATGTTCTCGACTGCAAGGTTGCTTTGAAACACAAGGTCGGTGGTTCAAGCTCACTAGCCACTCCTCGGAAACCATATACAGGGTCGCTATGAGTCAGAACCAACTCAATGACACATAACAAAAGCATATGTATATGTTATATGTGTGTGTGTAAAGCTACATTGGTTTTGTTTCTCTAGAGAAATTAGCTATGACAGTGGGAGTGGTATGTATAGGGCAGGGTCAGAGAAAAGGTCCACTCAATATTTATGAACAGTTAGTTCATTAGTTCATACTCTTATGGTTATAATTCTGACCTTTAGCTTTTTTCTACAACTTAATGATGAACTCCTTGTAACTAGGTGACTGAGGAAAAACTTCAAAGCTGTGTTTAAGATGGCTTTGCTCAATGTGCTGACACAGCTGTCAATGGACTTTTAGAAACAGCAGAGAAAAACATTCTCTCAGAGGGTAGAACCTAATTTATCTTGTACACTTTGTTTGAAAGGAGATAATGGCCAGAGGAAAAGATCTACAGCATTCCATGGACAGTGATCAGTGGTTTGGTCAGGGTCTAGAAAGCAAGGCTTTAGAAAAGTTCTCTGAAGTATGAGCCGAATGCATGAGAACATTTTGGTTTCCACTAAATCATGGTGTGGCACTTGTAGGATAAACACAGGATCACTAAGTCAGTTTGAACTTCAAGGTCGGTGATTCAAACTCATCAGCTGGCTCCTTTGAAACACTATGCAGGGTGGCTATGAGTTGGAACTGACTCGAAGGCACTTAACAACCACCACCAATCCTCAAAGACTCCCATTGCAGTTGCTGTTGTTGGATGCTGTCAAGTTGGTTCTGACTCACAGTGCCCCTGTGCACAACAGAACCACACACTGCCCAGTCTGGTGCCATCTTCACAATCATCGTATGCTTGAGCACATTGTTGCTGTCACTGCGTCAATCCATCTTGCTGGGGGTCTTCCTCTTTTTTGCTGACCTTCCACTTTACCAAGAATGATATTCAGGGATTGGTCCTTCCTGATAATATGTCTTAAGTATGAGAGACAAAGTCTCTACATCCTGACTTCTAAGGAGCATTCTGGCTGTATGATTTTCAACACAGATTTGTTTGTTCTTCTACCAGTCCATGGTACTTTTAATATTCTTCTCCAACACCATAACTTAAATGTATCCATTCTTCTACAGTCTTCTTTATTAATTGTCCAAATTTTACATGCATATGAGGCTACTGAAAATACCATGACTTGGGTCAGGTGTGCCTTATTCTTCGAACAGTCATCTTTGCTCTTGAAAACTTTAAAGAGGTCTTGTATAGACTTGCCTAATGCAATATGTTGTTTAATTTCTTGACTGCTGCTTCCATGAGTGTTTTTACTGGATTTAAGCAAAATGAAGTCTTTAATGACTTCAATCTTTTCTTCATTATCATGATGTATTTATTGGTACAGTGGTGAGGATTTTTGTTTTCTTTAGATTGAAGTGTAACCCATACTGAAGGCTGTAGCCTTTGATTTTTATCAGTATTTTATGTCCTCTTCCCCTTTCAGCAAGCAAGGTTGTATCATCTGCATATAATAGGTTGTTAATGAGTCTTCCTCCAATCCTGATACCATGTTCTTCTTCATATAATCCAACTTCTCGGATTATTTGCAGATTGAATAAATATGGTGAAAGAATACAACTCTGGCACACACCCTTTCTTTTCAACCATTCAGTGTTCCTTTGTTCTGTTTGAATGATTGCCTCTTGGTCTATTTGCAGTTTCCTCATTAGCACAATTAAGTGTTCTGGAATAATCATTCTTCACAATGTTATCCATAGCTTGTCATGACCCACACAATCAAAAGCTTTTGCAGAGTCAATAAAGCACAGATAAACATCTTTCTGGTTTGTCTGCTTTCAGCAATGATCAATCTGATGTCAGCAATGATATTTCCATATCTTCATCTGAATCAGGTTGAGTCTCTGGCAGTTCTCCGTCAGTGTACTGTTGCAGCAGGTTTTACATTTTTAAAAAAATTTAGCTTATTTATTTATTTATGTTTTTATTGCAAATTGAGTGAAAGCTTACAGGGCAGATCATCAGTTTTACATTCAACAAATCACACACCTAGTTTCATTACAATGATTATAATCCCTTCCATGTACCATCAGTTAACAGTATTTCTATTCATTTTAGCTTTTTTTGTTAAACAGACATACATAATAATTTACACCACCAAAGGGCACATTCTGCAAGTCTGCCTCCTGGTTGCCATCTCTCAGTCCCTCTCTTCCCATGAATCTAGAGTCCTCAGCTGCTCCCTCTCTCTGCCTCCATCTCTGGTGTTGCCTGTTGCAGCAGGTTTTGAATTATCTTTAGCAAAATTTTACTTGCATGTGATGTTAATGATATTTGTCTGATAATTCTCTCATTCTATTGGATCACCTCTCTTTGGAATGGGCACACATATGTATCTCTTCCAATCAGATGGCAAGTAACTGTGTCTTAATTAGAACAAGATGACTGTATTAAGTATCTATGGTTGCCTATCAAATTATACTGAAGTTCAGTAGATAAAATGACAAGTATTTATGACCTTACAAATTCTGTAGGTCAGGAATCTTGGAGCCAGGATACCTCTGGCTTAAGATCTTTCAAGAGGTTTTAGTCAAACTCTAGGCTGGTGTTACGGCGCGAGGACGTTTCTAAGCTCATCCAGTTGATTATTGGTAGGATTTAGTTTCTTCTGAGCTTTAGTCCAGAAGCCTCCCTCAGTTCCTTGTTATGTGTGTTTCTACAAATAGCACATCAGAATATGGCAGCCAGGTTTGTGTAGAATGAATGAAAGAATACAAGAGAGTGCTCAAGATGGAAGCCAGTCTTTTAGTAATCTTTTAAGTAAGATCCTGCCAGTTTTGCTATGTTTGCTTTATTAGAAGTATCAATAGGTCCATTTGAGAGGAGGAGAAAACACAAGGGCATGGTGGCAATGAAGGCACGCATGTACTTTCCAGTCTTTTCTTCTGCCAAGGTTGACTTGCTAGCACCATTCTTCCCAACTGCCATGATTAACCTGACCCCTAATGCCATTTTACAAAGCCTGAGTAGCAAGTTTGAGTATATTATCATGAAAGGGATCACAATTAGTTCTTGTAGGAATAGACAATTATTTTGGATTTAGATTGATTCCCCTGACTTAAGCTTCTTTTATATGCTCCATCTGTGGATTTATTGAATGTCCTATATGCCCATATACCTTGTACAGCATTCCACACATTACTTAACAAAAACTCATTTTCCTGTGGAATATGTAAAGTGTGGATTATGAATCCCATCGTCAGAAGCAAACTGGTTTTATCCAATGATTGATTGCCTTATGGAAGGTGTAGTTTTGGAACAAGGCAAGAAAATGCACTTTGGGATGCTGTCCTCAAGGATATGGTGTATGCTCCAATCAACTAACAGTATCTTGTTGCTAGAAAAACAGGGTCCAAATAGTAGAAAGATTGGTGTCTATTACTTCTGATATATTGTTCATGTTTTTGTCTTTCCATTGTGGGTGGAGACAGTCTTCCAGTGTTACAGCATGTTATTTCTGAGTGCGCCAGACTGCAAGGTTCATCCATTTTTTGGTGCTTCTGATGCTGAGCAACCAAGTAGGTCAAAGCAACCACAGCATGACTATCATTTAACTGCTGCTTCCCTGGGGACTGGCTTGTTTGCTGCTTGCTGAAATGTTTTCTGCTTGATTGAACACCGCCGAGCCTTTGACCCTGAGTTCTCCTATAATACAACTCAACACATTACAGGTGTCATCTGGCCCTCTGCATTACACTGTGAGAGTCAGAGCTACGGCTACAAGTGTAAATATGCTGACATTCTACTCCTTTTGCTATAATAACGTCTAATTTCTGACCCAAGAGTCTCCTGTCATCATCCATGTCTATAGCAAGCTAGCTTGTTAGGTTACAAGTATGCCAAAGTCTCAGGCCCCTCATGTCTTGCCATCTTTGAGTCCAGTTTCTGTTAATGATTTTTACACCTAGAGCAAGAGTGCTTCCACTAGGGTAGACATGTATGTTTTCTTTACAAATTTAGAAGCTGAGACTGATGTTTTTTGCTCATTCACCTTGATAAGGTTAAAAAAAGTGGTTACAATGTTAGAGATTGGTCCTGACTACTATGGAGGAAAATGGAGTAGGGAGAGGCATATGACTAGAACTCAGGGATCTCTTGGAATACTTCCTCACAATATTGTGCTAAATTTTGAAAAAGTGAGCCAAGACTAGTTGGGAGAGACTTCCCAAGTCTGAGATCTTCCAGATCCATGGGTGATTCATTAAGTAAAGAAATTTGATTAGCTTAGGTGCTAGTTGAACACAAAGGAGAGGCTGGTTGGCAGTGGTGATAAATCATAAGCCATCTATACTCATGAGCAGTGGTAGAACTGAGCTGTATTTACTATCCAATTCCAAATTCAATGCTGTCAAGTTGATTCCAGTTCATAGTGACCCTGTATGACAGAGTAGAATTTTTCCATAGCTTCCAAAGCTATAAATCTGCATGGAAACAGACCGCTTCATCTGTTTACTGAGGAGTAGCTGGTGGGTTCAAACTGCCAATCTTTTTGTTAGCAGCCCAATGCTTAACCCACTGTGTCACCAAAGATCCTTGATTTGTCATAGATGTTTCTTATCAGAGAAGTCTGGGACATAAAACATGCTGTTACCAATCAAAGAGTTGAATTATGGGATTGGAGAATATTTCATATACAATGGATTGCCAGAAGAACAAATAAATCTCTCTTGGAAGAAGTACAGCTGAAATGCTCCCTAGAAACAAGCATGGCAAGACTTCATCTCACACACTTTGCACATGCTATCAGGAGGGATCAGTTTCTAGAGGACACCATGCTTGGTAGAATCAGCAAAAAAAGAGGAACATGAACCAACACAGTGGTTGCAACAATGGACTCAAAAGAACAACTGTGATGAGGTGCAAGACTGGGCAGTGTTTTGTTCTGTTGTACCTAGGGTGACGATGAGTCAGAACAAACTCGACGGCACCAACAGCCTATCTTGGAGATCCTGATTGTTGGTCTGGAATGGAGCCTTGAAATTTCCATTTTTAACAAGCAGTCCAAATGATTTGTAAAGCAGGATTCCAGTTCATACATGCATGGGTTTATTCCAAAGAAACACGTTTAAACATTTCTGTGATTAGTAGATGGCTGCAGACAAGTTCTCTCGACAATTTACTTGTCTTAGTCTTGTTACAATGTCTTTAAAAAAAAAGGAATCTTTTGGTGCCATGGGGGAAAAAATGATTTTGAGGTCAAGGCCAATACCAATGTTTTAAACAAAACTCAAATAGACATCTACCCAAATCATTGAGACTTCACAACAAATTTAAACAAGACATAAAACAAGAGTTTTCAAATGGATCAAGAGTTTTAGGGAAGGTCAGGAAGAACTGAGAATTCAGGGCAGGGAGGTCAGCTCTGAAGGTTACAGTGATGTTTCTTGGGATTCCCAAAGGAGTAATTTTTAGAATACACTTTTTTGGACATGGGACAATCACTGAGGCTTATTATGAAGTTTAACGAACATTGAAAACTGCATTGGTGAGAAAAAGGTCAGGAAAGTTGCACTTAGTAATTTTTTTCCCAGTCAGGACGATGCACCTGCTTATTTTCCAAAAGTAGCAAGGGCTGTTTGTGAGAATTTCATTGGGAAACCTTACTCCACTCACCCTGCAGTATTATTCTTGCTCCTTCAGACTTCTTTGTTTCCTGAACTCAAAGAACACTTCAAGGAAACATAACTTGAGCCCCTCAAGATTGCCAAAATGTTTCTTTTGACGTGGCACAAATTGAAGCAGGTAGATTTCTTTGAGGAAAGGATTAGAGATGGAAACACCATCAGAGGGTACAGACCTAGCTCAAGGCTATATCAAGAAGCAATGGCTTCACATCTTCACGTTTCTAATAAAGGTGGCTATGATATTGTAGCAATACTTTTTGACTTGCTCTTGTTTATTTATTTCCCTTTTCTTATATGACTACACTATAAGGCGATGGTGGTTATGTCACAGTTTTGTCTGCAGGTTGTAATCTAAAGAGACAAGATCAGTATAGAACCAGAGGAGAAGTAGTCATCACACTGAGTTCGTGCAATGCAGCTGGATGGAGGGATAGTGATAGACAGCATTTTAAATGTGTATATATGGGAAGAAAGGTGTATGTGGAAGTTAGGAAGCCAAAAAAGATTAGAAATCTCTGATAGCTACTCGTCAAACCTATTAATAAGTTCAGTGAATCTTGGTAGGATAAATGGCTCCAATCTGGAAGTTCAGACTATCAGATACATCTGCTATTTTTGATGGCTGAGAACTCAAGTGCTGGCTCAAGACAAGGCTTGATCAGTTGGACGTTCCTATGAGATGCTGAATCCGGAGTGAGTGATATCAATAAGCAGAGTGTTTGGAATCTGATTTTGAGGCATCACTGCCAGCATAAAGCATTATTTCCAGCTAGATGATTTTGGCTATCTAGATTTTTCTGTCAGTTCTGCAGACAGCTATCTGGTATTCTTCCAATAAATTTTTTTCTGGTAAATGATTGCTTTTGGTAATTTACAACTAAAATACTTATTGTATATACTTCAATGGGATTCATTTTCTAAGACTCAATTGTACAGTTTCAGATTGTGGTGGTATAGGATAAGCACTCAACTGCAAGGTCAGTTTGAACTGCAAGGTCAGCAGTTCAAACTCACCAGTAGAGCTTGGAAACCCTACACAGTGTTGAGTCAGAACTGATTTCATGGCACTTAACAACAACAACCTCTCCCACCTTAATTTGGATGTGGACAGGTAAATCAGAAGTTAAATCTGTTAGATTTTAAACCATTATAATTGATATGCTTTTAAAACTGTTAAATCAACCAACAACTGATTAACTGATCATAAGGTCAATTTACTTTTAAATACTATTTTACTATTTACATAATTATGAGTAACAATGAGAACTTTGATAAATCTAGATTATCCAAGCTCAGAATAAACATGATATTTCAAGGTCAGGGCCAAGGCAAGTGAAGATGCAAAATGGAAGATGAAAAATATGTAGCAAAATATGTGTGGATAATGCATAAATTTATATTTTCCAGTAATAGTGCACTTGGTATATTATTGCTTAGTCAATTTACAGAATTTTCAAGTACTTTTTACTTTTTTTTTAAAAGTAAAGAATTATGGAGAGCAATCAATGAATAGCTCTGAATTATCTGATATATGCAAAAGAAGTAAATTATAAAAGTACTTTACATAAGTTATACAATTACACTGATCTATATGGTCAATTAATATATCCAAATTATAAATTAAAAAATATGTCCCTAGTATTTTGAAAGGAAGCAAAGGCTTGCACGTGTTTCAGTTGCTTCTCTAGATAGGCATTTGTTCATTTATTAACACCAGAGGCAATAAACACAATTCTAAAAATAAACATGCATCAGTTATACAACACAGACTTATAAAAACTTTCTGTCTGTCACAACTTGTGAATGCAAATAGAACCTTCAATCCACCTTTAGTGCATTATTATTTTCACAAGTGCAAGAGGAAAGAAAAATAGTGAATTTACCGCTATTCAGCACCTTAGGAAAATCAAGAGTCAACATCTCAATAAATCAAAATTGTTTGCATCTTTATCACCAAACATGTAAAGTTAATTATTTTGTTTCATATGCAACATGAATTGTTTTATTTACATTAGTTTAGTTCAATAAATTTTAACAATATTTAAAAATTATGTAAATCCATAAAAGTATTTCAGAAATTTCAACAATTGTTATATGTACATACAAGAAAGTTCATGAAAAAAGTTAAAGAAATATAGTCATAAAGTTCAAGCAACATTACCAAATTTAGCAAAATTTCAACCAAATCAAAGGAGAAGACATTCAAACATTCAAAATCTTTATATGCTGCCAACATGAACATGAAAAGTTCCAGTAATAAAAGTCAGTATGAGAAATAATGCTGAAATCACCAGTAAAAATATATTTTCATAGGTCTGACATATGTGCAATAACAACAATAATGACTTTATAGAAAACCTTCATGACACTGTCAAATATGAACTGCCTGGTTGGATTTATATGAGAAAGGTCTACTTTAGGATGACAGAAGTTGATTTCAAAAAATATATTTTAGCAGCTATAATTTTATTTCCAGTTACAACATAGTAAAATGCTAAAAATAAAGCTAATAATTCACTAAATAATACTCCAATATTAGAAAATTCAAAACCCCGTGCTATTCTAGCAATAATGGCCTTTAATATGATGTAGTCAGATGTAAGAACTGTGGAAAGACAGTAATAATTAGATGTGGGCTTAAAGTTTCACTGAAATATTTAGGTAGCAAAATATATGAAAAAGTAATAGAAAAGTAAAAAGATAAAATTAAAAAAATATTGCACAGCCACATTACTAGAAAGTAAAGTTGTTGATGTTTTTAAAAGCTCTAAACATGGATGATATAAATTATCTTCCATATAAAAAGGTATAAATATTTCTTATAACTAATTAGCATCTATACTTTAATATAATACATTATTTGAATCACTGTTGAATGAGGTAATTTTCAAGTCTCTTAAAAATGTTTTTATACTACTGGAAATATTTGAGGGCAGCAACCAGAAAAAATTTTTCTAAAAATATTTCTGAATCAAGAACAGCTATATGTGCAGCTCTCCCAATTAGTGAATCAGCTGTATTGGGCAATGCATTGATGATATTATATCGAACCAAATTACAGTCCTTGCTTTGCAGAACTGGGTGAAGCAAGTTATGGATCATTTCGGAATAGAATTGTCCTACGGAACAAATAGGAAAAAAAAAGAAAATTAGTTCACATTAGTAATTGTTAAAAAAAAAATTCTATGCCCAATAATAATTTTAAAAATTATAAAATTTAGTTATATCATTTCTATTTAAACAGAAAAAATATTTTATCTGGATTTTATTTTTCTTTGTCATTTTTGAGACTGTTTTATGGAAAATATAATCACATTATTTATCCAGCCAAGTAGAAATAACATATATATTACATATTTATCTTGTCGATTTGATATTTTTAAAGCAAAGTAACATAAGTAACAAAGCAAATAGTCTTCCTTAGTGATAAGTCCCTTATGCCTTGTTAAATCATTATGAAATTAATAAGAAGCCATGGTGAGATATTTTGATAATGCAAAATTGAAAACTTTAGCCTTCCTATTATTTAAAATACAAAACAATTAAAAAAATATTTCCATAGCAATCAATATTTCCAAATTATTTTAAGAAAGACTAAACAAATTCTTATAGTTTTGAGTTTGATTCAAAGAAGAAATAGGATCCTATTTTTGTTGTGAAAAGTTTATTCATTGCTTGGTTCTACTTTTAATTCAAAGTTGTACTCCTTTCTCCTTTGTTAACTTAGTTCTTATAATAGTTTTAATCAGGTCATGCTGATCACAATAGAAATATATAATATAAACACAGACACAGACACACAAGGGGGCTTCAAAAAGTTCATAGAGAAACGGCGTTAAAATATAATGGAAAATTTCCACAAACTTTCTGAAGGGCCCTCACATACATAAAGATACAAACTGCCTTATAAGAGGAAGCACCATAGCTTTAAATGTTTATATCTGATTATATTACTAATATACAGTGCTAACATATCCATGGAAACTTGAATTTTAGGAAGGCCAATATTAAATTTCAGAGGACAGGTGTGACAAGAAAGGAAGAGTACATGAAGAAGTACAATTAGACCAAGAGAGGGAAGTGTTTAAGAGAAAGATCAATACCACACAGACACAAGAAAAACTTTTACTCCACCTCTCCTCTTAGTTTCCATTGTATGTAGGTTAGATTTCCAGTTCCATGCTACTTTTAAAACATGTTTACATAGGAAAAAGGTCAAACATGTCTATTATATTTCCCCTGCTTCCCAGTGGCATGGAATCTTACTGTTAATCATTATAAATGACATTTATCTACTGTCTCCTAACCATCAGAAGATCAAACCTTTTCTGCTAAAATGGAAGCAGAAACTTATTTTGATGTCAATAAAAGTTTATGAGTTGAATACCTACTACGTGCTAGGCACCAGTTTAAGTTGTGTCAATAAAATATGTGTAACAAGAAAGTCCCTGTGGAGAACAAACAAGATGGTGGATCGGGTGGACGTGTAGTAAAGAGCTCCGCCAACAACAACACAGAATACCCAACCAAGCAGGCTCAGGGGATGGTCCCAGAACTCTGAACCACATATAAAGGAATATTTAGAAAGTTGGAAGGCTTACAGCTGGGGAATTTGTGTCAAAAGCAAGAAATCTATTGTTTTCTAGGCTGGTATGCTCAGCTGCTCCAGGAGCCGCCATCTTGGGTGAGACCAAGCAGGGGAAGGTTCGGAGCGGCCACAGATGCCTAGCAGAACTGCAGAGATAAAGGTGTGAGCATTCTTTTCTTTTGGTATCTGTTCATTGGTCCCTTGCTGTCTGTGCACCTCCATTCAGGGGAGCCTGAACTAGTGGGTACCCCAGCCCCACCCTCGGAGGGTTCTACTACGCATGCGCACAGATCTCCTCGAAATTTAAAGAGACAGTTTCCAATTAAAACCAAATGGCCACAG
>NW_006408537.1:23494760-23495675 GCF_000296735.1 Chrysochloris asiatica | reverse complement strand
GTATATGGAGGGGATTATAATCAATGTAATGAAACAAGTTATATGAATGGTTGAATGTGAAACTGCTGATGTGCCCTGTAAACTTTCACTCAATCTACAATAAAAACCTTAAATTAAAAAAAAAAGAAAAAGAAAGTCTCTGTGTTAAAGACCTGCTCACTGTTTTGATGTAGGAAAAACAAAGGAGAGAGAGAGGTTGTTTAAAATCAACCTCCTTTCAAAAAGGGATCTGAAGTAATATTGGAAAGTAGAAGATTGTGGTTCTTGCTCTGTAATCAACTAACAGCGACTCTGGATAAGCCTTTCTGGGTTTCAGTTATAAAATGAGCAAACAAGACCACAGTCTCTTTCTGGCTTCAAAATAGCTATGATTTGAATTTCTTTGGTTATTCACAAATAACAAAATTAAAAAAAAAAAAAAAAAAAATCATAATTTTCACTTCCTACCAGCAAAGAGGGGCAAGTCCTTGCTGTCATCTTTGATTAAAAGTGAGGTGTATCAGAACATAAGGAAAGACCATTATCATAATCACTAATTTTAATAATCTTGAGGAAATCAAAATATATATTACACAATGAAGAAGCATTTGTAATTAGAGGAAAGAATTATTTCATAAGAACAACTACTGTTTGGTTGGTAAAGACACCTAACAGGCCAAGAAAATGGAGGAAGGGTAAGCTCATGTTTAGCTACAACTTTTCAAAATGTTCCTAATTTCCTTTGTTACCTGACTGTTTGTCCTTTAATGCTGTTTTACACATCTCAATTCGGGCAGAATGGTAAGGAACATAACGATCTTGTAGAGATCCGACCAGCACAACATTTTTGAAATAATGAAGTCCTGTGAAGAAAAAAATACATAAGTTATTACAATGTAAAAATTAACCAGGCCCAAATGGAAAAAAAAAAAATTC
>NW_006408537.1:23453084-23494660 GCF_000296735.1 Chrysochloris asiatica | reverse complement strand
ATATCTGATTACTCTTTTCTTTAAATTTCTATATATTTCCTATAAAATCCAGCATCATTGTATATGGTCTATGAGCTGATACAGAAAGTGTGTCTTTGTAGGGAGAAACATCAAGGATCATGTTGAGGAGGTATGGATGTGGACTACGATGGACTAAGTAGGCAATAATTTCTATAGGTTCTATATAGGTAAGTACAAAAAAAAAAAAAAGATACAAACCATTCCGCCACAGCCTCCTCTATTCATCTGGGTTCAATAATTCATTGCAATGTCCACCAGAACTCAGATACCATACTCAGAGTTTTGGGTTTATTATGGAAGTTAACAGGTTACAAATTTGGGGTCAGAAATTGTTCAGGGCACAGTTCTTCCAGTCAAGACAGCCTCTCCTCATCAATGTTTACACACTGACCTCTTTCTGCCCAGGTATTGTTACAAAACTTCTTTTCAGGCTGCTGATCAATGTTTGCAGGACACATCACTCACTCATATGCCTCAGACTGAAGGCATGCTGCTCTAATTCTGTGGGTCAGCAAACGTAACCAAACCTCCCCTTCAATTAAGTGTCTGCAGGCATCCCACTCTGCAAGGAAGGCTTCGGCCTAAAGTCACTCAGCTTTACTTGCTCTGCGGGCTGGGCAGTCCCCTATTCTGTCTCTTGTTCTGGTTCTTGGTTCAGCAGCTGTTGCTGCCCCTTTGGTGTCACAGATTTATGTATTTGGGTTAAGGAAGTTCCCTGCACAAGCATCTTGGGGATTCAAAGGATACACTCTTCTCCTGGCTCTTCTTTGATGGTAGTAAGATCCCCTCCTTCTGCCTCTTAGATGGCTTATTTTATACCCATGCTGGAGTTTCAAGTTTTTACAAATATAATTAACCTTTGTTATTATCCACAGCTAATTATGTCATCATAGCAATATCTTTTCCCACATCTGTTACTCAGACCCATCATAAAAACAGTGGTTTGGTGGCAGTTATAAAGACTAAGGTTAGATGAGACATATTAAATAATTCACCACAATCCAATAAGCAATATTTTTAACCCTCCCAAGGAGTAAAGACTTCTTGCTTACCTATATAAAATGCATAGAAATATTTATGAATATTCACAAAGAAAATAATTGTACTCTTTCATAAAACAACAATAAAAAAACCCCACTAGAGATACAGTTCTTTAAAGCTGCCTTGTATTTATTTCAAGTTTTCATTTAAGACTCTTGCCTAATTTACAGATGATATCAGAAGGGTAGATGCTTTCCCAATAATAATAATAGGTTTCAATATTGTTTCACAAACTTTTGTCAGATTCCTTTTATTGCATTTCAATTTTTGTGAACTAGCTGAATTTAGGATTTGTGATGTTGGGATACTGTTTTTTTTTAAGTTTTTACTGTAAATTATATTATAGTTTACATGGAAGAACATCAGCCTTACATTCATCCTATCATATATCACTTCACTGCTATGATTACAGTCCCCTCCATGCATCATCAAACAACCAAAGGGTATACCCCACAAGCCTGCCCCCTAGTCATCAGCACACAGACCCGCTCCCTCTCTGGGTCCAGAGTCCCCAGCAGCCCCATTTCTCCACATCGTTGTCTCTGCCTCCATCTCTGGCATCACTGCTTCTCTGGGTAGGGTCCCGCTCTCCGCTCTTCTCTCTTGATAGTCCCAGGGACCTCACCTCCTGGACTGCAAAGTCAACTATTTCCCTCCTTTTGCTCCAAAACATCTACCTTTACATTTCCAAGCCTCACAGTCAGTCCTGATAGCAATTATTCACTATAGTACAAGAGTCTTATCCCAAACTCCTTTCATCAGTCCCATCCAGACACATTGGATACAACTCAGTAGAGATTCTACCTTCCCCCATACGCTCTGGAACTAGGCTCCCTCTTGAAACCCTGTAAGTCAGTCACTTCCTTGGGATGTATTTAAAATTAGCTCATATAAGTATTGAAATCATATTCTTGACCTTAGTATTGGTAATGATCTAAGTTTATTAATTGGCTCAGACTAGTAAATAGTGCACAAAAGAGTAATATTTTATGTGCATCATTAGTAAGATACAAATCAATAATGGCACCACATTAGCTCTGGGGTGAGGGTTGTTGTTAGGTGTCACGGAGTTGGTACCGACTCATAGCGACCTTATGCACAGCAGAATGAAACACTGCCCAATCCTGGGCCAACCTCACTACTGCTGCCATGCTTGAGTCCATCGATGCTTCCACTTGGCCAATCTATCTTGTTGGGGGTCTTCCTCTTTTTTTCTGACCCTCCAACTTACCAAACATAATATCCTTCTGCAGCGACTGGTCCCTCCTGACAATATGTCCAAAGTATGAGAGACGAAGTTTGGCCATCTTAGCCTCCAAGGAGCACTCTGGCTGCAGTTCTTCCAAAACGGATCTATTGGTTTTTTTTGGCAGTCCACGGCACTTTCAATATTCTCCTCCAACACCATAACTCAAAAGCATCAACTGTTCTACGGTCTTCCTTATTCACTGTCCAGTTTTCACATGCATATGAGGTTGTTGAAAATACCATGGCTTGGGTCAGGTACACCCTTAGTCCTCTAGCTGACATCTTTGCTCTTCAACACTTTAAAACAATCTTGTGCACCAGATTTGCCTAATGCAATATGTCATTTGATTTTTTGACTGCTGCTTCTGTGAGTGTTGATAGTTGATCCAAGAAGAGTGAAGTTCTTGACAACTTCAATCTTTTCACCATTGATAAGAATGTTATTGGTTCAGTGGTGAGGATTTTTGTTTTCTTTACATTGAGTTGTAATCCATACTGAAGACTGTACTCTTTGATCTTCATCAGTAAATGTTTTAAGTCCTCTTCACTTTCAGCAAGCAAGGTTGTTTCATTGGCATATCTCAGGTTAATGAGTCTTCGTCCAATCCTGATGCCACATTTTTCTTCATAGAACCCAGCTTCTCGGATTATTTGCTCAGCATACAGTTTGAATAAGTATGGTGAAAGAATACAACCCTGTCGCACACCTTTCTTAATTTTAAACCATTCCATGTTCCCATGTTCTGTTTGAACGACTGCCTCTTGGTCCAGGTATAGATTCCTCATGAGCCCAATTAAGTGTTCTGGAATCCTCATACTTCGCAATGTTGTCCATAGCTTATCATGATCCACACAATCAAAAGCCTTTGTGTTGTCAGGTGATTAGTGCCCTAGAATTTTTATTTTGGAATAGTCCAGAGTAAATTGTGATACTTTAATGCTCACTGAAATTAATTTTTTTTTAAACTGGCCAATCATGGGGATTACTGTGGCTACAGAAATGGAAGAAGCCTTTGAAGCAGTTCCTTTCCTCCCAGGAATTTAAGGATCCTAATCTTGACTCCTAAGGAGCTCTGGTAACCTAGTGGTTACGAGTTGGGCTGCCAACCTCAAGGTCAGCAGTTCGAAACTACCAGTGGTTCCACGGGAGAAAGATGAGGCGTTCTGCTCCCATAAAAATTTACAGCCTTGGAAACCCTGTGCAGGGTCACTATGAGTCGGAGCCGACTCCAAGATACTTAACAACAACAACAATCTTGACTCCTAAGGAGCTCTGGTAGCATAGTGGTAACAAGTTGGGAAATAATGTTAAGATGCTTGGCTGTGTGTTGAATTTTGGTTTCCCTGGCATATCTCTATAAAACAGACACTGGAGGGGGAGAGAAAGGAATAACCAGAAATACCACCATAGAAAGCTTGTACGTCTGTCTTCTGCCTATAACTGATTGGAATACCTAAAATGGGGCTACAAAGTGCCCAGTGAAGGAGGCTTCCTGTGGAACCTCTGCATTACATAAGACCATAGGTGGAATCTTGAACAGCATCCGGAATCTTCTGAGGGGAAATTTCCACTTGAAAGGACAAGCTGACCAGCCTGGAGTGGCCAGAATAACAGAAGATACTTACTGAAAGAAAGACTGACAGGAAAAATACAAAACAATACAGACAGGCAGACTGATTACTACAAGAACAAACAAGTGGCTAGCCTGGAGACATAAAGGCAAATGGTCAGGTCCCCCTCAGGGCAAACCCCCTTCTAAGACCAAGGCTCAATGGGAATGCATGCTCTAACTGGTGACCAAGATCCTCACTGATAAGGGGAAGTGAGGGAAAAACAGCAATGAAACTGCAAGCTAAACCCTACAATGCTCAATAGACTCCTGTGAACCTGAATGGAGACCTGGTTGGCCAGCAGTGTGCCAAGTCCAGGGGACTCTTGGGCCCAGAGTCAGTGACATATCCACAAAGGACTAGAGTGGAGAGTGAAGCATCTAGATGATACGAAAAGAGGGCACATGCATAAGTACACTCACACTTGCAGATAATACCCACTTGACCTGGCTTCAATGGCTGGATGATCAGAGTTCAAACAAGAAAGAAGAGGGAAAAAAGAATAATCTGATACAATTTGATAAACTTGACATACACCTATGGAAGCAGTAGCTCAAAAGAGTGAACAAATCTTCAGAGTGAGGATCATTCCCACCTCCTCCGCAAACAGAGAGGACAGGGCTGGGCAACTTGGACATTGGCTACCCAGAATGGGGGGGGGGGGGGGTTACAGAGGCAAGAAGTGACTGGCTTACAAGCTTTCAAGAGGGAACCTAGAGCCACTTAGTTAGCATTTAGTGATATTAATTATATTCTTTGAGTTGTGTAAACAGTCTCATCTTTCTTTTCTGATTTGCTTTTCCCCTCTTAATATGAACTCATGAGTCCTGTTGTGGCACTATGGGTTAATGTGCTGGACTGCAAGGTCAGTTTGAACTTCAAGGTCAGTGGTTCAAACTCACCAGCAGCTCCTCGAATCACTATGAGTCGGAACCGACTCAATGGCACTTAATAACAATATGAACTCAGTGCTTCCTAAAGTTTCTATCTAATCTTTTGTGTTGCTTTTACCAATCTGATCTCATATAGTCTCAAAAGAGCATCATGCTCAAGGTAGACATTTTTCACTTGCTGAGTTAGCATGGTTACAGATTATCTCTGGGCAAAAGTTTCAGGGGTTCATCCAACTTTCATAGCTCTAGGAAGTCTGAAGTTGGTGAGAATTTGAAATTCTCTTCTACACATTTCCCTACTTCTATTCAGGATTCTTCTATGGAATCTTTGATCAAAATGTTCAGTAATGATAGCTGGGCACCACTAGCTCTTTTGGTCTCATAGCAAAGGAAGCAGTTGTTCAGGGGGGCAATTAGCTACACATTCCACATAGCCCTCCTATTCTTGATTCTCCTTCTTCCTCTGTTCCAGACAAACACAGACAAACTGTTGGCCACCCAATGATGACCACTTACAAGCTTTTAAGACCTTAGGCAATATTCTTGGATCTTAAACCTCCAAATCAAGAAACTAAGTTATATATATTTTTTGTCATTGTTATAAATACATCTACACATAACTTTTGCCAATTCAAATTTTATAGGTGTTTAACAACTTAATTACAATTATAATCCTACAATTAATAAATGTACGATTTCCATCAGGACTAGGCCCCTTTGTGGTTATCCCTGATAACCACTAATAAACTTTATTCTCTATACATTTGCCTTTTGTCTTCTCATGTGAGGTCACACAATATTTGTACTTTTGTGTTGAATTATTTTACTTCGAATAATGTTTTCCAGCTCCATCCATACTGTTGTAGGTACTGTCAAGTCAGTTCCGACTGATAGTGACCCTAAGCACAGCAGAATGTAACACTGCCTGGTCCTGTGCCATCCTTACAATTGTTTTTATGTGTGACTGCACTGTTACTGCCACTGTGTCAATCCATCTCATGGGGTAGGGGGTGGGGGGGACGTCTTCTTATTTTATGCTGACACTGTACTTTGCCAGTTGTTGTTGTGAAGTGCCGTCGAGTCGATTCCGACCCATAGTGACCCTGTATATGGTTTCCGAGGAGCAGCTAGTGAGCTTGAACTGCCAACCTTGCAGTTCAAATGGCTTTGCAGTCTGGCGCATTAAGCCAAAGTGCCACACCAGGACTTTGCCAGTAGGATGTCCTTTTCCAGGGATGGGTCCCTCCTGATTACATGTCCAAAGTATGTGAGACCAAGTCTTGCCATCCTGGCTTCCAAGGAGTATGTTGGTTGTCCTACCAAGACAGATTTGTTTGCTCTTTTGGCAGTCCAAAGTACTTTCAATATTCTTTAACACTGCAATTCAAAAGAACCATTTTTTTTTCTAACTTTTTATTGTGAACAGAGTGAAGGTATACAGAGTATACTATCAGTTTCACATTCAATAAATCCTATACTTGGTTGGATTTCAATAATTGCAATCACTTTAATGTAGCATCTGTTACCTCACTTCTTCCCTGTGATTCTTGTTTCCACTCCTTCTTCTTTCCCAAACCTTCTGAATTTTGTCTTTAGGTAAATCTGCCCTTTGTATCTTGAATGGTTAACCAGTCTATGGTGCACATGCATCCTTGCTTTTATAGTCTTTCGGTCTTCCTTATTCATTGTGTAGCTTTTGCATGCATATGAGGAGATTGGGTCAGCTACACCTTAGTTCTCAATCCACTGTCTGTGTGTACATTTTGTTTATCTATTCATCTGTGGAAAGACATTTAGGTTGTTTCCATATTTTGCTCTTATGAATAGTGCTGCCATGACCACTGGTGTACAAATCTTTTACCAAGTCTCTGCTTTTGGGTTATACCTAGGAATGGAATTGTTGGGTCAAATGAGTCGTGGTATGGTGCTGCAGGATAATGCACTGGACTACAAGGTTAGTTTGAACCACTAGGTAGGCGGTTCAAACCTACCAGCTGCTCCTCGGAAACCACAGACAGGATCATTATGAGTCGGAACTGACTCCACGGCACTTAACAACAATAGTTCTATTTTTGAGCAACTGCTATACTGTTTTCCACCATTTTGATTTCCCACCAGCAATGGATAAAGTTTCCAATTTCCCCACATTAGTTACTTTTTTCTTAAAAAAAAAAAAAAAAATTCTTAGCCATCCTAGTGGTAGTGTCATAGTGTCTCACAGTGGTTTTGATTTGGATCTCTCTGATGGCTATGATTCTGAGCAACTTTTCATGGTTTGGTGGTCACTGAATGTCCACTTTGGTGAAATGTCTATTCAAATTTTTTGCCTGTGTTATGATTGGGTTTTAAATTTTTACAAGGTCTTATAATTTTTCTTGTTTGTGCTTTTGTTATTAGATAATCCCACTGTTGAAAGTAAGGCATCCCAGCATTGCTCCTGCTTGTTTTTCTAAGAATTTTATGGTTTTAGTTTAAACAATTAGATTCTTAAATCATCTTGAATTTGTTTTTGTGTATGGTGTGAAGCAAGGATCCTGTTTCATTTTCTGCTTGTGGAAATCCAATTTCCCAAGCACTGTTTATTGACAAAACTATTCTTTTCCCACTGAATGGACTTAGCACCGTTATCAGAGATCAGTTGTTTGGATTTATTTCTGGACTCTCAATTCTATACCAGAATGTTTTGATTATGGTAGCTATAGCTGTACAGTATATTTTAAAGTCAGGAATGTGAGTCTTTCTAAATTAGCCTCTTTCAGCTTTGTTTTAGCTATTTGGGGGCTCTTCTCATTTCATATAAAGTTGAGGAATGGTTTTTCTATCTATAGTGAAGGCTACTTTTGGAATATTTCTGTAAGAAAAATTCCTAGGAGTCTTCTTGTTGTTTAAAGTGCCGTTGTATCTGTTCCTACTTTAGTGATCCTGTATAGGGTTTCAGAGTCTAAATCTTTGTGGGAGCAGAAGGCCTCCTCTGTCTCCTAGTGAATGCCAGGTGGGCTGGAACTGCCGACCATGTGGTTCTTAGTCCAGTGCTTATCCTAAGAGTCTGTTGTTGTTAAATGCTGTCAAGTTTGTTCCAACCCATAGCAACCCTGTATGGGGTTTGCAAGGAGCGGCTGGTGAGCTCGAATCACCAACTTTGAAGTTCAAACCAACTCCACAGCGCAAATAGATGAAGTGCTTATTTTGGGAATCTTATATTCTAGGTTCACTTCTGGACCTATACTGATTTCAGCTGCTAAAAGAATACCTGGTTAACTGACCAGCAGTTACCTGACTTATTATTTTTAAAAGTTACCTCTAACGTGGGAAAGAGATTTTCCCCACCTATAATAAAATTTTCCCACCTATAATAAAATTTCTGAGTATTTTAGCTAAATTTCAGGATTACCATTAAGAAGATTAAAATAAATCTTTAATGTTTTTCTGGACTATGTAATGAATGATTTATGAAAGAAAACAAAATGGTAACTTTCATCTTCACTCTTAATTCTTCTTAATATTTTAAAAACAACAACTTTTTATTGTGAATTTGTGACGGTTTGCAAAGTATATTAGCTTTCAATTCATCAATCCATGTCCATTTTCTTTATGTCATTGATTACAATCTCTACAATGTAACATCACTCATCCCACTTTTACCCTGTGGTTTCCATTTCCATTCTCTTTTCTTTACTAACTCTTTCTGCCATCTGAACTTTGTCCTTGGGCAGATAAATGTTGCCTTTTTGATATCAAAGTGTGCACCTTCCTAGTGTTAATGCTTACCTTAAAGACTTTATTGTTTGGCTGAAAATTAAGCCACAGGGAAATCTTCCAAATACTTTTTGGTTACTCATTTTTTTTCTTATAGCAACACACTGAGTCACTTTATGTCTGTTCTCAGAAATGAGCTAAAGTAGTGGTTCTAAACTGGGGCTAATTTTGTACTTCACAGGACATGTAGCAGTGTCTGGAAACATTTGTGATTGTCTCAATTGTGAGAGTGCCAACTGACACCTAAAAGGTAGAGGCCAAGAATGAGGCTAGACATCCAACAACGTACAGGACAGCCCCCAACAACAAAGAACGGTCCAGTTCAAAATATCAGTAGTGCTTTAGTAGAGAAATTCTGGGCTAAAGATTGTACTTGTTAAGCTAACATATTGTAAACAATATAACACTATTCTTCGTTTTTTACTCATTTACTTTAAATGAATTTGTAAGTGCTTATCCCTGAAATAATGTTAGGTGATACAGATTCTTCTTCATATTTTCAGAAACAAAATACAAATGTTAATTACAAATTAAAAGTGATACCTGTTATTAAACACCTCTGTAATCTGTTGGTAAAAAGATAATGTTGTCCCACAGTAGCACAACAGGAAACTTCAATAATTATTACACTGTATTTGTTAGAATTCAACAACTGGCAAAGAAAGTTGAAGTAGATGTTTTTACGAAGATATTAAAATAAGGATCTTTTGTTTTTGAAATTCTGACACTGAATAGATTTATTCTTGGGATATTTTTGAGCCCTCATTATGAAATGTAAGAGTGCCCATGAGTTCTCTCTCTGTTGTTGTTAGGTGCCATTGAGTCAGTACCAACTCATAGCGACCCTAACAACAGAACAAAACAAGGCCTGGTCCTGGGCCAACCTCACTACTGTTGCCACGCTCGAGCCTATGATACTGCCACTTTGCCAATCCATCTCGCTGAGGATCTTCCTGTTTTTCTCTGACCCTCCATCTTACCAAACATGATATCCTTCTCCAGTGACTGGTCCCTCCTGACAATAGGTCCGAAGTATGAGAGACGAAGTCTGGCCATCCTGGCCTTCAAGGAGCACTCTGGCTGTACTTCTTCCAAAATGGATCTATTGGTTCTTTCGGCAGCCCATGGCACTTTCAATATTTTCCTCCAACATCATAACTCAAAAGCATCCATTCTTCTACGGTCTTCCTTATTCACTGTAAAGCTTTCGCATGAATATGAGGTTATTGAAAATACCATGGCTTGGGTCAGGTGCGCCTTCGTCCTCAAGCTGACATCTTTACTTTTCAACACTTTAAAAAGGTCTTGTGCAGCTGATTTGCCTAATGCAATACATTGTTTGATTTCTTGACTGCTGCTTCCATGAGTGTTGATAGTTGATCCAAGAAGAATAAAGTCCTTGACAACTTTAATCTTTTCTCCGTTGATAAAAATGTTGTTTATTGGTCTAGCGGTAAGGATTTTTGTTTTCTTTAGATTGAGATGCAATCTGTACCAAAGGCTGTCTGTGGTCTTTGATCTTCATTAGTAAACAAGTCTTCTTCACTGTCAGCAAGCAAGGTTGTATCATCTGCATATTGCAGGTTGTTAATGAATATTCCTCCTATCCTGATGCCACGTTTTTGTTCATATAACCCAGCTTACTTATATATTTTATCAGAAATGTGTAAAATGCAGTAGGTTCGTTAGTGAAGAGATGGTATAAAAATTAATGAATGTTTATAACTGTGATACTTTAATCATAAAAGATACTTTTTAAAAAAATCAAAAGTAACATTTATTTTTCATTTATAAGATTTATTGGGTTCTCAAAACAAAACACAAAGAGCAATTTCATATCTGATAAAGATATAATCTTAATAAAAATATATACTCCTGAATTATAAATATATATTCCCTAATTATTTTAGAAATCATATAAAGTTTTTTTAAGGCTTTTTAAAGCTGGCTTCATTAAAAAATGAGTACCTTTCAATTAATGAAATGTTGCATAGAAAAAGGCTGTTTCAAAAGGAAGATTCACAGAAGAGGCTTCGATTAAATAAAAAAAAAAGGAGAATAGAGCAACAGACTGAATTTTGCCTTACAAAGGTTATTTTAGGCTTTCCCAAGAATTGGGAAACTGACCATTCAGAAAAAACAAAAGCAGTAATCAGACCAGTGCATCCAAGCCATTGTAGCTTTAGCAGAAATATAAATTATATTTATAGAAAAATACAAAAGAGACATTGCTATAGTTTTTGACTGTTTAAAAACATCCAAGAAAAACATATGGTTTAATGACTTGTTCATTATAAAACTGCTGATTTAAAGTGTTCTCTTCTTTCATACACTGTTTTCCTCTCTTATTTACTTACATTTCTGATGTGAACTGTGTATTTCTATTTTGTGAATAAAATAGCTACATGCACATATATAAGTGAAGCAATCAGCTAAGAATTGATGACCATTTCTCACATTTCACTAGCTGAGAAAATAAAAACAAAAACGTATAAAAGAAAAATCTCCATATAATTCAAATTCTCATCATTGCATTATAGTTTTAAATCAACTGATAAATATTTGTTGACAGGTAAAACTTCAGTTATAAATAGCTTATAAAATTCTTGATGCATGGTTCAGCATAACATGGTTTTTGAAGCCTGGCACAAGGTCTTACTAGCTTCGAACCTTATGAAAGTCACTTAACCTCTCTGTGCTTCACAGTCCTTACTTGAAAAAGTAGGTACAATAATCTTTCTATTTCACGGAATTATATGAACCAATACATATCACCACCACTCTTCTGTCAGTTTATTGTACTGGGGTGATGCTGGGAGTGATACCACTGGAATTTTAAATACAAGTTGAATAGGTCTCAGGTGAACTTCCAGACTAAGACAAACTAGCAAGAAGGAGAGGTGGGCCGCTTCTGCATGGCTAGTCACTAAAAACTTGATGAAAAGCAGCAGAACACTGTCAGATATAATGATGGAATATGAGCCCATCATGTTGGAAGGCACTCAAAATGCTACTGGGGAAGAGACACTTCCTCAAAGTAGAGTGGACCTTACTGACAAGGACGGAGTTTAGGTTTCGGGACCTTCATTTGGTGATGCAGCACAACTCAATAGGAGAAGACACAGCTGCAAACATCCATTAGTAATCAGAATGTAGAATATTAGAAGTATGAACCTAGGAAAATTGGAAGCTTTCAAAAATTAAATGGAATGCATGAACAATATTCTTCTATGCATTAGTAAGCTGAAATGGACAGATAGTGGCCATTTTGATTCAGACAATTATATGGTTTACTATGACAAGAATGACAAACTAAATAGGAATGACATTGCATTCATCAACAAAAAGAACACTTCAGGATCTATCGTGAAGTGTAATGCTGTCTGTGATAGGATAATATCCATATACCTACAAAGAAGAGCAGTTAATATCTCTATTATTTAAATGTAAACACCAACCACTAAAAGCCAGTGAGAATGAAATGGAGAATTCTATAAACTTCTTCAGTCTGAAATTTATCAAAACATGCAATCAAGATATATTGATAATTATTGGTGATTGGAATATAAGAGCTGGAAACAAAGAGGAAGAAACACTAGTTAGAAAACATGGTCTTAGGGACAGAATTAATGCTTGAGGCCCTAAGACCAATTTACTCATTGCAAATACTGTTTTCAACAACATGCTGCTGCTGTTGTTGTTATGTGCCGCCCAGTAGGCTCTGACTTATAGTGACCCTATGCACAACAGAACAAAATACTACCCAGTCTTGAGCCACCCTCACAATTGTTATGTTTGAGCCCACTGCTGCTGGGGGTCTTTCTCTTTTTTGCTGGCCCTCCACTTTACCAAGCATGATGTCGTTCTCTAGAAACTAATCCCTCCTGATAAATATAATATGTCTAAATAGTGAGAGACAAACTCTTGCCATCTTATTTCTAAGGAGCATTCTAGCTGTACTTGTTCTAAGGCAGATTTGTTCCAGTAGTCCAAGGTACTTTCAATATTCTTCGCCAATACCATAATTCAAATGCATCAATTCTGCTAAGGTCTTCTATGTCCAACTTTCATACACATATGAGATGAATAAAAATACCATGGCTTGTGTCAGGGGCACCTTAGTTCTCAAACTGACACCTCTGTTCTTGAACACTTTAACGAGATCTTTTCCAGTAGATTTGCCTAATGCAATGTGTCATTTGATTTCTTGGCTGCTGCTTCCATAAATAATGACAATAGAAGATCAATGCATTTGAATTATGGTATTGGTGATGAATACTGAAAATACCATGAACGGTCAAAAGAACAATGAAATCTATCTTGGAAGGAGTACAGCTAGGATGCTCCTTAGAAGTGAGGATGCTGAGACTGTCTTGTATTCTCTACAGGTTGTCAACATAGAACAGTCCCTAGAAAAGGACATTTTGATTGGTAAAGTGAAGGGCTAGGGGAAAGAGAAGACCTTGAAGGAAATGGACTGACCTAGTGGCAGCAACAATGGGCTTAAACAGAACAACAATTTTGAGGATGGCACAAGACTGAGCAGTGCTTTGTTCTGTTGTGTATAGGGTCACTATGAATCAGAACCGACTCGACAGCACCTAACAACAACATAATTACTAACAGGTATAAGTACATCCTTTGCAGTTAATTATCCATGCATCCAGACTGAAAGCTTGACCAATTTTCAAACAGAAAAATCTGGTTGTATTCTTTCAGTTCATCATTAATGACTTTAGTGGTTGGTGTGTAAATCTGAATAATAGAACTGTTAATGGATCTTCCTTGTAGGCATATGGACATTATCCTATTACAGACAGCACTGTACTTCAAGATATCTCTTGAAATGCTCTTTTCTATGATCAACATGATGCCATTTTTCTTCAGTTTGCAATTCCCGGCATAATTAAACACACAATTAGCTGATTCAAAATGGTCACTACCAGTTTATTTCAGCTCATTAATGCCTAGGATGTCAATCTTTATGTGTTCCATTTATATTTGATGGCTATCAATTTTTCTAGATTCGTACTTCTTATATTCCACATTCTGATTATTAATGGATGTTTGCAGCTGTTTCTTTTCACTTTGAGTTGTGCCCCTTCAGCAAATGAAGGTCTAGTAAGCTTTGCTCCATCCACATCATTAAGGTCAATTCTACTTTGAGGAGGCAGTTCTTCCCTAATTGTATTTTAAGGGGCTTCCAACCTGAGGGGCTCATCTTTGGCCACTATATCTGACAATGTTCCACTGACATTCATAAGGTTTACAGTGGCTGATCATTCAGAATTAGTCTCTCTCTCTTTTAAGCACTGCTAAAACCTGTCTATCAGGAGTGACCCTGCTGATATTTAAAATACCAGTGACATAGCTTCCAGCATCATAGTAACACACAAGTCATCACAGCATGACAAACCGACAGATGTGTGGTAATGATAATTATCATAATGAGTAATTACAGACTTAATAAGGGAACTATCTGTTTAGACGAGGGAAACATAGCACCAGACCTTTCTTCCGAGTCAGTCTGGAATCTGTTTAACACCATAGCAGCACACAAGCTTCAAACGACATATGGTTAGTGGCTATGCATGAGGTGCATTGTCCAGGAGTCATGCCCAGGGCTCCTCCATGAATGGTGTGCATTCTACTACTGTTTAAGATGGGAAAGACTGCACTAGCCTGATTTATTAAAGTGCTGGTCATTGCAAAACGAGAATCTGAAGCTACAGAAAACAATGAATGCGTTTCAAAGCAGCAAGAGGGGGATTATTAATAGTTACACCTTTCACTGAACTAGAAGGAAAGCATAGATATGCTGATGTTTCAAAGTAGAAAAGAGAAAGTAGAAAGTTTTACATTAATGGGCTTAGGTTTCAAAGACAGAGAAGGAAGCAAATTCATTTCTAGGAAATGAAGACAGAGATAGTTTCGAGAGGTAAAAATCTTCAATGTGAATTAGATAGATAGATAGTTCATTGGTGGTGGTGATGGTTATGCGCCATGGAGTCAGTTCCAACTTATAGCGACCCTGTACAGGGTTTCCAAGGCTGTGAATCTTTACAGGAGCAGACAGCCTCATCTTTCTCCCGCGGAACAGCTGGTAGTTTCAAACTGCTGACCCTGAGATTAGCAGCCTGAGCTACGGATCTGCATGTCTTTGTGATCCTTTTATTGAAATAGTAATATAGGTTTGCTAGATGACCATGGGGAAGGAGCTCTGGTAGTGTAGTGGTTATGAATTGGGCTGCGAACCACAAGGTCAGCAGTTGGAAACTACCAGCTGTTCCGCGGGAGAAAGATGAGACTATCTGCTCCTGTAAAGATTTACAGCCTCGGAAACCCTGTACAGGGTCGCTATGAGCTGGAACTGACTCCACGGCACACAGCCACAGCCAGATGACCGTGAGAATTCCTGGTGTGGTGCTGTACGATAAGTACTAGACTGCTAATCACAAGTCAGTGGTTCAAACCCACGTCACTCCCTGGGAACCCTACACAGGGTTGCTGAGTCAGAATCAATTTGATGGCATGCGGCGGCAGCAGATGACTGTGACAGAAGGCTAAGAAAGAGTTCATAATAGATGAATGTTTAAAGTGATAATTCATGTAGTCTGAAATGGATCTGAAAGGGAAACCGTGAAGTACAATGTAGACTTCAGAAAATGGAGCATGGATTTTAAATGAGTCTAAAAAAGCAGGTGAGGGTAATAGAATGAGAGAGAAGTATAGGACATTGTGGGCAAGTGGAATTTCATGGGTGGGGTATAGCCATGGGTGTGGATTCAAAGTGGAATTGGAGTTGAAAAAGGAACTATAGAGTTACAATGCTTGATAAACTACTCAAAAGGTTAATCCATTAAATTATAAAAAATGATTATCAAGATTTGGTAATTAGTGCCAGGAAATTAAGAGCCAAAAAGAATATATTTTCCAAAGTATAATCACAGAATAGTTTAAAATGCAAAAGACTCTGCATCAGAATTTTCATTGAATCTGTGTATAGCAACCAGGAGAACATGATATTAAAGACCAAATGGCAATATAAAGGAGCCTGGTAGTACTTCAGGATAAGCACTTGCATGTTAACTACAAGTCTGGCAGTTCAAACCCACCAGAAAGAGAGAGAGGAGGCTTTCTGCTTCCATAAAGATTTATAGCCTTGGAAACCCTATTGGGTTGTTATGCATTGTAATATACTTGAAGGCAGTGGGTTTTAGGTTTTAAAAGATAATTTTAGGTTTTAAAAGCTTAGATGGTACAAGCCTCAAAGGAAGTGGTTTTATAAGACAGTGGAGAAACAATGATTGCAACAGGAAATATAAAACATGAGGACTGTTTCCCCCAATTCTAGGTGGTACTTAGTAAGAAACTGAGTTTCTACAGCAGTGAGCAGCAAAAAATAATCTATGGAATCTAGTCTACTGCATCTTTTTGTAAATAAAATTTTACTGGAATACAGCCATGTTCACTAGTTTTTATACTTTGTAAATGGTTTAAAATTTCCTTTTTTAATTTTGGGGGCGGATTGTGGCTGTGTAGGATAAACACTGGACTGTGAACCACAAGTTCAGCAGTTTGAGTCAACTAGATGCTCTAGAGGAGAAAAATGAGGCTTTCTGCTCTTGCAAAGATTTATAGCTTTGGAACCCTATACAGGGTTGCTATGAGTTGGAACTGACTCAATGACACTTAACAACAAAAGCATGATTGGATTGTTTACATGCTATAATGGCATTGTTCATAGTTGCAACACACATTGTATGGTCCACAAAGCCAAAATATTTACTATCTAACACATCAGAGAAAAAGTTTGTCAACTTCTCCATAGCTAGGTGAGTGGGGAGGGATGGAGTAAGAAATATCTAAGTTTTAGCTGAATCCACTTTTAGAAGGAAGTGAGTTGAAAGAGTATTCACCGAAGAAGAACAAGATGAGTGCAGTGTGTTCCCCTCACAATGAAGATTTCCATGGACACAACAGGAAATATGCTGGAAGGACATTAGTGCAAAGATGAGATGGTAGGAAATGGCACAAAGCAACATGGAGACCACATGACTGCAGTGGCATGGAATACAACATGACAGGAATGAAAAACAAGGGAGCTGGGTTTAAGATTCCTTATTCCCACTTCTGTTAGAACACATATCAAGATGATTCAGACAGAGACTGAGTGTTCCCAGAGGCCAGTGTAACACTGTTTGTGATTTAGTCAGCAATCTTTGATTTTAACCCAGGCTTTAAAAAGAGCACCGTAACTTCAAAAATCTGAGACAAAAATGGAGATGGAGATGAAAAAGGCGCAGTTGTGGATGTTAGACTGTAAAAACTTGTGATTCCTCATATATGTGAAATAGAGAATATATCTAAATAATCAGTTAATTTAAGAAATGAGTAACATGAATCATCCTATAGTGAGAATTTAGAAATGCATTATCTATTAATAGTTTACTGACATTTTGTAGAAATACTCGATAATCTCAGGATGTAGTTGTTGTTAAGTGCTGTTGAGTCAGTTCTAACTCAGAGTGACCCTGTATAGGGTTTCCGAGACTTTAAATCTTCAGGGGAGCAGAAAGCCTCATGTTACTCCCACGGAGTGGCTGGTGGGCTTGAACTGCCCTTGTGGTTTGCAGTCGAGTGCTTATTGTATGAAGCCACTACACATCCCAGTCTCAGAATAGAAGGATGAAAGAAAAGATGGGATTGGGGGCCGCAAGGACAGAATGCAAGTTTAAAAACAGAGCCCAATTTATAATTGGCACTAAAATAAAAATGCTAAAATTTTAGGATAATTTCAAAGTAGGGATACAGTTCATTGAAGATTACTCCAATTATGTGAATAAACCCAAACAAACCTAAGGAACATTCGGTCAATTGCTTAGTCTTAATTGTGACTCTATCATTCATCATTTAGAAATTACAAAGAATATTTTTCAATCATCATGTATTTAGAATGTTTATAATTTATTTTCCAAAGGTTTAATTAAGAAAAATGTCTCATTAGCGTATTCCCCAAACCATTATTATATACTTGCCTGTTTTCTTACTAAGCTTGTATAAGAAAGTTTGGCGAGGGTCTGAATGATCTCGACATGTCAGCTGCAAAAGAGAACCTGATTTTTTCCATTTCTGCATAAACCAGAGACCTAGAACATGACAGATGTCTGTGAGTATAACTGGAAATGCATAAAATGTATCAAATTTATTAATTTTAATGTATTATATTTCATTCCAAAATGATACCTCTTACATTAAAATTCTGTTGACCAGTGAAAAATGTATTTCCATGTACTGATGGCAAATACAAGTGAACTCATATATACATATTTTAAGAAGGTCAACAGTGGTTGATGGAGGGCTTGCTGTTTCAATCTCATTCAGTAATGTAATAGATAATGGCATATGAAGAACAAATCTGAGAAAATTGTCCCTTTATATATATTCACTCAAACTGTAAAGAAGCAGAAGGGGAAATCCTCAAATAAGGGTTCTTGTTGTTAAGTGCCTTGGAGTCAGTTCTAACTCATAGCAACCCTGTACAGGTTTTTGAAGATTCAAATCTTCACCAGAGTAGAGTCTTATCCAGTGAAGTGGCTGATGGGCTATCACCACAAACTCTGTGGTTCAGTGCTTATCCACGTTCCCCTAAATGAAGGTAATAAATCCAAATGTCTAAATATTGTCAGTCAATAGATAACTACAGTTAAGTTAAAGTAGACTAATTGTATAAGGACCAACTCTTTAAATGAACAATTGGTTCATTCAAAGAAAAGAGCTATTTTCTAATAATTGTTGAACTTCACAATTAATTTTACTTTTCATTTAATTTCATATTTAATTCAATTACCTTATATAATCAATTCCCATATATAAATGCATCTTCCCCTTAAGGAACTTAAATGAAGTCTCAATTGTTAGGAACTGTTCCTGAAATTATGGAGTTCTCATTTCCATGTTCACTGCTAGTAACATTACAGAGAAATGCATGGCAGGGAAAGAAAACAAAACAAAAAGAAAAAGCCCAGGACACTTAGCAGATTAAACCTGTTGCAAGCATATATGGAAAAAAGTTTAGTGAAGAAAGAAATTTAAAGTACTGTACCTTACTCATATTTAGGTACTGTTTTATATTATTTATGGATTTCATTTGCTTTTGAAACTGTACAAATCTCGAACTAGCTATTTGAATATCAATTTGATATGAGATACAAAGAAAATGGTATGGTTTATTTGTCAATAAAAGTTAAACAAAAAAGAATATGGAAAAAAGAGTTTTAGGGGCTCATTGAAAAGAGACAGAGTAAAATCAACTGAATAACTTATAAACCATTAAAGGAATAAATCTAGCAAAAATACCAAATGAAAGTGAAATCAAGTAACAGATATTATTTAACATAAATAACACAATGAGATTATTTATGACACTCAGTAAGAGAATACTCATTTTCTGAAATAACTTATCAGTTTTTATATGAAGTACAAAATGTAAAAATAGCTACATCATTGAATTCATGATATTACAAGTATGTGACAAGTTGGTACCAAAATAAACAAAAATATTGTTTAATATTTACCCCCATGCTAGTATGCTGCACATTTTGTACAGTAAAATAAAACTTTTTACCTGTGTTAACAAGAGCACTGCTATTGTAGAGTGTACCAAGGTGAGGTCCAGAGAGAGACAGAAAGGTATGAAGTTTGTTGAGGTAATATTTAAATCTTGGCCTTGTAAGCACTGAACGAATTATTAAATTGCCCAATGAATGTCCAATAAAGCTTTAAGAAAAACAGAAAAAGTTAACATTCACCCCATAGCATTAGTTTTAAAAATAAAAATCAAACTAATATTACTATGTTGTTGTTGTTTGATGCCGATGAGTCAGTTACAACTCACAGCGACCCTATATACAGTTTCCAATGAGTGGTTGGTGGATTTGAACAGCCAACCTTGTAGCTCCAACCGACCTTGAGGTCCAGTGCCTATTCTACAGCACTACACACTAAACACAGATGTAAAATATTAAGAATTTGAAAATTTCTAATTTGTGCTAATAAGATTATGGGTTGATAATTTGAGATAATAAACATTTTGAAGAAAAAATTATGACAATGTTCTAAATTTTGCTAGAACATTCTTATAATTATGGAAGTCTCCAAAGTTTATAGAATTAAAACATTACATATCAAAAAAAATTTATCTATACTTTGTGCTTAGAAATAAATATATTTTAAAAGTAGTAATATGGTGACTAGATCATAAATATATTTTCTTGGCAAACACAAATTTTTTGCTTGGTAGAGCATGATTTCAAATGAAATAATGAAACTAATCTAAAAGATAACTTAGGAGAAACTATATACTAAGTTCTCTTATTCACTGGTCTACACTCCAAAGTGGAAAAGCTTTTCAAGCAGTAGCACTTTTCAAACACAGATAAAATATGTGCATTTTCGTACTTAAGTCTAAAACTTTATAAAAAGAGTAATATTTATAAAACATTTCATATTCATTGAGTCCATGGTTAGTGCAAATGGTGAATTGTTGTAGTTTGGTGCCATCGAGTTGGTACTGACTCATAGCAACCCTATGCACTGCAGGGTCCTGGGCCAACCTCACAATTGTTACCACACTTGAGTGAGTCAACTGATGCTGCCATGTTGCCAACCCATCTTGCTGGGGGTCTTCCTCTTGTTCTCTGACCCTCCACCTTACTAAACATGATATCCTTCTCCAGCGACTGGTCAAAACAAGGCCAGGGGCAGACTGTGGCACAGACCATCAACTGCTCATACGCAAACACAAACTAAAGATAAAGAAAATGAAAACAAGTTCACAAGAGCCAAAATATGACCTTGAATATATCCCACCTGAATTTAGAGATCCTCTTTAGAACAGATTTGATACATTAAATACTAAAGACCGAAGACCGAAGACCAGAAGAGTTGTGGGATGGTCAACCTTTTCAAGAGGTAGCATCTGCTCAAGAGCCAATGATACTCAGGGAGGAAGTCCAAGGTGCATTGAAGGAACTGGTAAAGAACAAGGTTCCAGGAATTGATGGAATGAAAATTGAAATCTTTCAACAAAGTGAGGCAGCACTGGAAGCATTCACTCATCTATGCCAAGAAATTTTGAAGACAACTATCTGTCCAACTGATTGGAAGAGATCCGTATTTGTGCCCATTCCAAAGAGAGGTGACCCAACAGAATGTGGAAATCATCGGATAATCTCTTTGATATCCCATGTGAATAAAGTTTTACTAAAAGTAATATAGAAACGGCTACAATCATACATTGACAGAGAACTTCCAGAGGTTCAAGCTGGATTCAGAAGAGGCCAGGGAACCAGGGATATCATTGCTGATGTCTGATGGATCTTGGCTGAAAGCAGAGAATATCAGAAAGATGTTTACCTGTGCTTTATTGACTATGCAAAAGCTTTTGATTGTGTGGATCATGACTAGCTATGGACAACATTGAGAAGTATGAGTATTCCTGAACACTTAATTGTGCTCAATTATATGTACAAAACCTGTACATGGATCAAGAGGCAGTTGTTCGAACAGAACATGGGAACACAGAATATTTTAAAATTAAGAAAGGTGTGCAACAAGGTTGTATTCTTTCACCATACTTATTCAACCTATATGCTGAGCAAATCATCCAAGAAGCTGGCTTATATGAAGAAAAACATGACATCAGGATTGGAGGAAGACTCATTAACAACCTGCGATATGCAGATGATACAACGTTGCTTGCTGAAAGTGAAGAAGACTTCAAATATTTGCTGATGAAGATCAAAGACCACAGCCTTTGGTATGGATTGTATCTCAACGTAAGGAAAGCAAAAATCTTCACCACTGGACCAGTAAACAACATTCTTATCAATGGAGAAAACATTGAATTTGTCAAGGACTTCATTTTTCATGGAACAACTATCAACACTCATGGAAGCAGCAAAAAACAATGTATTGCATTTGGCAAATCTGCTGCACAAGACCTTTATAAAGTGTTGAAGAGCAAAGACGTCAGCTTCAGGACTAAGATGAGCCTTACTGAAGCCATGGTATGCAAAAGCTGGACAGTCAATGAGGCAGACTGCAGAAGAATTGATGCTTTTGAGTTATGGTGTTGAAGAAGAATATTGAAGGTTGCCAAAAGGACAAACAGATCTGTATTGGGAGAAGTGCAGCCAGAGTGCTCCTTAGAGGCCAAGATGGTCAAACTTTATCTCTCAAACTTCGGACCTATTGTCAGGAGAGAGCAGTCACTGGAGAAGGATATCATGTTTGGTAAGGTGGAGGGTCAGAGAAAAAGAGGAAGACCCCCATCGAGATGGATTGGCCAAGTGGCAGCAGCTACATTAGGTATTACTCGAAAGACTGAAAGTTTGAGTCTACCAGAAGCATGTTGGTAGAAAGTTCTGGCAATCTATTTTTGAAAAGTCAGCCTACAGGCCGTCCAGCTGACAAGAAGAGAGGGCATATACACAAGAACACCCACACTTGCAGATAATACCTACTAGACCTGGCTTCAATGACTGGATGATCAGAGCTCAACTAGAAGAAGAAAGAAGAGGAAGAAAAAAAGTAATCTGATACAATTTGATGAACTTGACCTACACCTATGGATTCAGTAGCTCAAAAGAGGGAATAAATCTTCACAGTGAGGATCATTCCCACCCCTTCCATATACAGAGTAGACAGGGATGGGCAACTTGGACATTGGCTACCCAAAGTGGGGGTGCTAAAAAGGCAAGAAGTGGCTTACAAGATTTCAAGAGGGAACCTAGGTACAGAGGATGTGGAAGAAGGTAGAATCTCCTCTGAGTAGTGCCCAATCTGTCTAGGCGAGACTGATGAAAGAAAATACGGATATGTAAATGAATAAATAAAAGACCACAGTAGAAAATTCAGTAAACCCAAAATATTTTTGAAAATTTATAAATGAAGAGATTAGAACAAGGGAATATCCTCTCCTCTCCCTCAAAAAATTCACACAATTCTAACTCTCCCTATATTTTGACAGAAATGAACTGTTTATTAAAGGATTGCCAAGGAACTGAAGAAAGCCAGGGGGCTGAAGAAGTTGAAAGACACAAGGATCATCTCTTAAAATTGACAGAAAAAGATGTGCCTTTTCCTAGAGCCTGAATTTGGACTTCTTGTCTCCCTAATTGTGAGAAAATAATTTTCTATTGTTAAAGTCACTCACTTGTGGTATTTGTTACAGCATCATTATGAAACTAAGATGTCATATAATTCACCAATTATAATGTACAATTAAATTATTTTTAGTATATTCAGTTATGCAATCATCACTACAATCAATTTCAGAGTATTTCCTTATCTCAAAAAGTAACCCAGTAATCCTATTTTGCCACCTCCTTCAGCCTGAGGAAGCCACTAACCCACTGTCTGTTCCTACAGATTTGTTTATTATGGATATTTAGTAAATATGGAATCCTATAACATGTGGACTTTCCCTATAGTCTTTTTTTTTTTTAAGTTTTTATTTTATTGAGTGAAAGTTTGCAGGGCAGATCATCAGTTTTACATTCAGCAAATCATATACTTTGTTTCATATATATACTGTGATTATAATCCCCCCATGTACCATCAGTTAACAGTATTTCTCTCCATTCATTTTAGCTCTCTTTTTAAAATTGTGATGGTCATAATTGGTTATGATAACAATTACTCACTATTGAATCATAAGAATCTTAACCCCATTTCTTCTTACCAGACCCATCTAGACAAGATGAACACTATTCAGTGAAGACTCTATCTTCCTCTGCATACTCTTATCCCTATGGTGGTGGTGGTTATGTGCCGGGGAGTCAGTTCCTACTCATAGTGACCCTGTACAGGGTTTCTGAGTGTGAATCTTTATGGGAGCAGAAAGCCTGATCTATCTCCCACGGAATAGCTGATAGTTCGGAACTGCTGACCTTGAGGTTCGCAACCCAATTCGTACCCACTAAGCTACCAGAGCTCCTTAGTTTTTTATAACTATATATTTACTTCATAAGTGGTTTGAGTTTTGTCTCTTATATTTCCAAATATGGCAACAAAACTACCACAAATTCTGTTTCAATAAATCACAAGTATATAAAAAGAAATTGTACGACAGTATAGAAATTACCTTATTTTTGAGACTGTTAGACTATATATCTGAATATATTGTATTATCTCATCCAGGAGGCGATCAGTCATGCTATCAAAATCGGCAAAGGTATCATTCTAAAAAAAATGCAAAATGGACACATTATGTATTGAAAGATATGTAATGACATAAAAACACTAACTGAATACAAATATTAATTGCTATAAAAATATGTTGAAGATCAGTATTTCCTAGAGAAATTAGTGGATGCAATATTTATTATATCATATTTAACAAAAAGAGTAAGTTTCTAGGAAAAAAAATTAATGTCTTTATTAACATTTGCTTCATTTAGTCAATTGTATGATCCTTTCACCTTCTACCAGCAATAAACTTTAAGACCTTATAATGGTTTAGTTAATGAATCAATTGCATAAAATGTGAAATTCTAAAAAAATCTCATATGTAAAGAGAATTTGTAAATCAACGTATAAATCATATAGATTTTCTTTTGGTATATATTTATGTCAAATAATATTGAAATAAAAAATAATGATTTCTACGACTACAGGCATTTTGTAGTAAGCAAATTTTTAGATAGGAACTGATACCGAAATGTTTGTTTCCACTGAAAAAGTATCACATTGTACCTGATTTCTCTCAGACATGAGAAAATCAATTCTTCCTCCAGGCAGTCCAAGTTCAATATAAGTTTTTACTAATCGAAGATCTGCACTGTTACCTAGAAAAAGAAAAAAAAAAATATTTAAATGATGGGGCGAAATAAAAGGCACAAAGCGCATCATCATTTATTTTGTATAGTATCTGAAGACCAGTTTAGGTCTTATGACAGTTGTGAATAGATAATGCATTCTGAAATAAGGATGGGACGTCTCAAATTTTATGATAAAGCTGATTTCTATTAGCTAGACAATGTCCTTCTATAGTTTTTGTCTTCAGGGAGGTTTTGGTCACATTGATGTTTTCTAACTACTGGTATACTTGTTTAAACTGTTAGTAAATCAGTTTTGTGACTGCTGGCTATGGCAGCTGTGAATGACCGGCCAACGGCTCTTGAACATCACCTTTCTGGTGATTATTTAACAAACCTTGAACGTATTTTATTTTTTTAATTAAACTCTGTTTATTAAACTTTGGAGTGAAGGTTTACAGACCAGATGATCAGTTTTACATTCAACAAATCATACACTTTGCTTCATTACATGGTTGCAATCCCCTCCATGTACCAACAGTAAACAGCATTTATCTCTATTCACTTTACTACTGTATTTCTTCCTTGTCTCCTGCTACCTTCATCTTTTCTCTGCTAACTTCCCTCTTGTTGTATATTACCTTGCTGTCACTATGTTAATAAGTGTCTACCCCCTAGCTCATGAATAATTCCAACCTCCCTTACCCACCCGCGCTGACCATCATAGATGGTTTCTTTTATCAAGAAAACCTTTTTTTGGTTTTTAAACTTTTTGTAACATTGGTCTCATACAATGTTTGTCCTTTTGTGACTAATTTCACTCAACATAATGTCCTCCAGGTTTAACCATGTTGTGTTTCAGGTTCATATTCTCCAATGTTTTGTAGTATTCCATTCTGTGTATGTACCAGTTTGTTTAACCATTCTCCTGTTAATAAGCATTTAGGCTGTCTCCATCTTTTTGATATGTCTTTTGTAGACAGCATATTGAAGGATCTTATTTTCTTATCCATTCTGTTCTCTATGTTTGACTGGGGCATTTGCTCCATTTACATTCAGTGTAATTATTTATAGGTCTGAATTGATTGTTGTCAATTTTGTGTGTGTGTGGTGCTGCTGAATTCTTTGTTCCACATAATTTTCTATACTAAATTCATTTTGTTTTTGAATCTTTTCATTTCTATAGTATTCATGGTTTCCTAAATCTTTATTTTCCTCTTTAAAAAATTTTGATGTACAGGTGTGTTATTTTTCTCTGAATGTGTTTTAAAATAGATTTAACCATTTCACTTTTCCTCTGGTGATAATGGTACAGACTGAGAGAAAACAAAATCCAGTTAACTGTTCTAAAACAGTTAATTTACTGTTGATGCTAACTGCAGTCAAGTCGGTTCCGACTCATAGTTACTCTGTATAGAGTTTCCAAGGCACAAATGTTGGGTTTGAACAGCCAAACTTGCAGTTAGCAGTCAAGTACTTATCCTACAGTGCCATACCAAGACTCCAAAAATAGTTACTAATAGTATAAAAATATCACTATTAATTGTTGAATCTTTATCTTTTCAATTTATATCTTTTAGATACTTTATGAATTAAATATATGCACTGAGAGATTATTTTATACCTGATCTTAAACGAAACACCTCCTCATTTTACTATTATGTACAACTTTTACACAAAATGAAAAACATATAAACTTATTCCTACTAAAGAACTAGGCTAGTCCTATTTAAAGTTTGGCGCTTGTTTTTACCAAGTCTCTTTGAGTTGGTTTTGACTCACAGTAACTGTACAGAGTTTCCAAGGAGTTGCTGGTGGGTTTGAACTGCCAACTTAATGGTTAGCAATCTAGTGCTTATTCTACTATTTAATTAATAGTTTCTTACTTGATTCTCTGATATTTTGTTATTAAATTCATCTTTGCATTCTGGAGATTAAAGCCTATGTGTTCTAGTCACTTATTTTAGCATCTTAATTCTATCTGCTAGATTTTATTAAGTATATTAGTGACATATTAGTCTATTGTATTTTCGAGTATTAATGTAATATCCTTATTAAATTTGGTAATAAGTTTAGGCTAACTTCTATGAATAACATGGGCTGCTGTGGTACAGTGAATTTACTTAATAAGACTTTTCTATCCAAAATCTTCTTAACTCTCACCAAATGACTGGATACCATACAAATAGGTTGTACAGGACTCTAATGCCAGGACTGGTTAGTTTTGCTATCCTGCTAAGATTAAAAGGAGCCATAACAGAAGCAGGAACAAATGACCCTAGGACCATCAAGAAAGAAGAGCATGAGCAGAGCATGAGAGGTGACAGAAAAGGAGGCAGCATAAAGAGACAGAGCAATTTTGTGCTTCCTGGTCCATGGACTGAGTAAAGCTGAGAGCTACAAGGCAGGAAACTGGCTTGCACAATGTACCCTTTGGGCATCCACAGCCTGGCTAAAGGAACTTTTTAACCCTGGCTCAAGCATGACAGAGGCTGAGAAGCCGCATGGCTGAGAGACATAAGACAAGAGCGAGGTGTGTCTGCAATATGGCAGAGAAGAGACATTCCTAACTGGAGAACAGCTACATCCTGAGGTTTTCCTGTTCCTGAATTGTACCCAATTCATTTCCCTAATTGTTGTTGTTATGTGCCGTAGAGTCATTTCCGACTCATAGCGACCCTGTACAGGGTTTCCCAGGTTGTAAATCTTTACGGGAGCAGACCGTCTCATCTTTCTCCTGCAGAACCACTGGTAGTTTCGAACAAAATCCAGTTAACTGTTCTAAAACAGTTAATTTACTGTTGATGCTAACTGCAGTCAAGTCGGTTCCTGATTCCTAACAAGATCCATAATTTTAAGTATTGTCTATGAGTTCCATATGGCTATTACAATAGATTACTGAAGGCAGATATGAAGCAGAAAGTATTGTGGGAGGGATGACTGGTGTCAGAGAGGGAAAAGAAGGCTGAAGAGTAGAGGTACTGTATGACCTCAGTCTCAGGGAAATCAGCATATATGAGCTCTGGTAGCGCAGTAGTTACGAATCGGGCTGCGAACTGCAAGGTCAGCAGTTCGAAACTACCAGCCGCTCTGCGGGAGAAAGATGAGGCGTTCTGCTCCCACAAAGATTAACAGCCTCGGAAACCTGTACAGGGTTGTTATGAGTCGGAACCGACTCCACAGCACATAACAACAACATATATATATATTATTACTTCTTGTAGTTGAGCTCTTTCATCCAATCATTGAAGCCAGGTCAAGTGGGTATTATATATAAGAATACTGTGGGTGTTCTCATGCATATGCCCTCTCTTCTTATCAGCTGGACGCATCACTCTCCATTCTAGTTCTCTGTGGCTATGTCACTGACTGTGGGCTCAATAGTTCCCAGGTCTTGCCACACTGCTGGCCAATCAGGTCTCCACCCAGGTTCACAGGAGTCTATTGAACGTTGTAGGGCTCAGCTTGCAGCTTCATTTCTGTTTTTCCCTCACTTCCTCTTATCGGTGATGAATGTGGTCACCAATCAGAATGTGTATTCCCATTGATTCTTAGTCTTAGAAGGGGGTTTGCCTTGAGGGGACCCAACCACTTGGCTTGATGTCTCCTGGGCGAACAACTTGCTTGTTCTTGTAGTAATCAGTTGGACTGCCTATACTGTTTTGTAGCCATATTTTATTCTTATTGTTCTGGAACAATTTTTATAACACAAGAGTAATCTATTTCTTGAAAATTTCAAAAAAGAATTTGTCAGATTACACTGGGACAAGAGGTCTTTTTTGGGGAAAATTATTTGAAAATTGTATAATTTGGGGATGTGGTGTTACTGAAGGTATTATATTTCCAGGGATTTTTTTTTTTTTTGGTTAAACAAAAATCTCCAATTTACTAGCAGAGACTTAGTATTCTAATAATTATCAAAATTCTTTTGTCAATTTGTTGTTACAAAATCACACACTATAGTGACACACTGATAGTTTAGGGATATGTAGTATTTTCTAGAATAGTTCCTATATCTAGAAAAATAGTTGGTTGAGTAATGAAAATACAGTTATGAAACCAAAGCATTAGAGTCCGGTATTTATAATTTAGAAGCCCTGGTGGTACAGTGGTTAAGCACTTGGCTGCTAACACAGAAAGGTTAATAGTTGGAACCCACCAGCTGCTCTTCAGAGAAACATGGCAGCCTGCTTCCATCAAGATTTACAGTTTTGAAAATGCTATGAGACAGTTCTACTCTGTCCTGTTGGGTTGCGTGAGTTACAATCGACTTGATGGCAATGGATATTTATAATGTAATTATATGTTAAAAATAGTTAGTGAAACTTTAATTCTTAAAAATATTGGTTTTACTAGGTCAAAGGGTTAACGCAGCTACCAAAAACTAGAACTAGGACTATTATCTGAGAGAAAATATTAATATGAGGTGACTGTTGACGAGACTAATAATCAGAGAGAAGACTAGAAAACTCTAAATTAAAATAGTAAAATGTTGTCAAGTGGATGCCATTTACATGGAAAATGTATTTAAAAAAATTAAATTGAACAAACTTAGCAAAGTTAAGCATATTTTTGTTTTAGAATATACTGATGATTTAGTTAACTAAAAATATTTTTTTCCATTCAAAGATTAAATAAGACTAAAACAAGATCTATTACAAAAAGTAACTATATTGAGTTGCTATGAGTTGACATCAAAAGACACCACATACCATCTAAACCATGTACGCAGACAATAAGATGTACTCCATCTTCAGAACTATCTTCTTCTTCCACACTAAAATAAGGTACTGAAGATGCCAGCAGAGGAACATCACTGTACATGAACCCTGGCAGTCTAAGTTGCTTCAATTCTTCCTTTGCCTGAAGGAAACTGAAGTAAAAACAATTGTAAAAGATAATCACTTTACTAAACAATATACACTCAATTGTTAGAACTAAAAAGCAAACCTACTGAATTTAGAGAATTACAAAGGTAGGATTCCAATTTAAAATCATACAAATATGTGGAATACTTAACTGACTTAGAAATTGGAAACTTGTAATTTCAAAAGAAGATCCAAACACTATAGCAGTGTAATTTTCTTTACTATTTTTAATATGTTATCTGATCTAGTACAATGAACACTTTAAACTTGAAATCACTTAATAATCTTTAAATTTGAAATCAACTAAGAAAATATCAAGAGCAGTATTAGGCTTTCTACAAAATTTTAAACTATATGCATGTGAAAGGTTGGAGAGATGCTGGAAAAATTATAATCTGATGCTTGCCCTGTATCAAATCTATCCTCTTCTTTTTAGTCTTACATAAATGAAAGGAAAGGAGACACTCTACAAAGTTCAAAAATGAGAATGGTTACTGTTATTTTACTTAGTGATAACCAGTTAACATCAAGTCAATTCTATCTTATGGAGACCACAAATGTGTCAGAATGGAACTGTACTCCACAGAGTGCTCAACTGTTGATTTTCTGGGAAGGAGATTACCAGGTGTTTCTTCTGAGACACCTCTGGGTGTATTCAAACCTCCAACCTTCAGTCAGCAGCTCACTGTATTAAGTTTCACCACCCAGGGACTTAAGCAGATTTTGGTATTTTTATTTTTCTAAAATACCATTGAGAAGGAATAGAACTAAGAAATGGATATGATTACATATAATTACTGGCACATAATAATTTGGAATGAGTGGCAAATTTAACCAATATGAAGACTGCACATACTAAAAATGATTAACTGTTTAACGTATCATTTGGACTGACAAAAGTAAAATTCAAATAAGTTAATGAACACTAAACTGAGGAAGATACGTTAGGTAAATACACATAGACCACTGTTTTCCTTAATGACTTTTCCAAAAAACATTGTGAGGAACCAGAAGCTGATATAAACCTCAATTCAACTACCTCAACTTTTTTGATGCCATTAACTCAGCAGTTTCAACAGCCTTGCTACTATGGATCTTAGTTAGATGCAAACCCCACTGCACTGAGTTGATTCTGACTCATAGCCTCCCTGTAGGACAGAGTAGAACTGCTCCTTAGGGCTTCTGTGACTGAGATCTTTATGGGAACAGACAGCCTCATTTTTCTCTGGTGGAGTGGCTGATGGGTTTGAACCATTAATCTTATGGTTACCCAATACACTACCACAGCTCCTTTAATTTGGGGACTGGAATATTTTGAGAGTCAGTGCTAAATTAGTAACTCTATGTCATCCCCTCGATTTTTCTGGATAGGTATTGATAAATAAAAATTCAGGAAACCCCAGACTTAGATAAATCTTTAGTCTGGTAGACTTAGTTTCTAGTAATCTGCTTTATTGTTTAATATTGTCCTTATTCCTGAAACTACCAGTCACTCCGCGGGAGAAAGATGAGGCTTTCTACTCCCGTAAAGATTTACAACACCCTCGGAAACCCTGTACAGGGTCGTTATGGGTCGGACCCGACTCGATGGCACTTAACAACAACAACAACAACATTCCTGATATATTTATAAGGATTTAATCTCCATGATCTAATTAGGAATGTATGCTCTATAGAATAGGAGCTCTGTGGTTCAGTGGTGAAGCGCTTAGATGTTAATCAAAAGGTCAGAGGATTGAACTCAGCAGAGGCTCCATTGGAGAAATAGATGGCAATCTGCTATTGTAAAGATTACATTCTTAGAAACCCTCTGGAAAGTTCTACTCTGTCCTATGGGGTCACTGTGAGTCAAAAAAGATTTGACAGCAAGTGGTTTGGTTTAGCAGATAGAACAGGACAAACATTCAGGGAACTACATGTCTGTCTGTCAAAGAGTATATATTGTGCTCACATTTCCATTTTCAATGGCTAATCAAAGTAGCACTTTTTATATTACAGAGACCAGAGGATAAAACAGACATTAGTCCCTTTTGTACTACTTATGATAGGAATGATGATATATATATATGTATCATTATAAACCATCAGTACATACCATTGTTCCATTACTTACGCTTGTATTTGAGGTTTTGGTGAATTTTCATACCAGGAAAATGATGAAGTAAAGTTGTAAGAAGTGCTGCTTGGCTGTTTGGTAATGGCATCAAATTTACTTTTAGAAGAATATTTAACACTACAAGGAGACTCTCGTGGTGCAGATGGGAAAGACAAACAACCAGAAGTGCAGACAGCAGGCATATTTATACCATCCCTCAAATAGTCACTGTGCATTTTTTCAGGTTTTATAAGTTTCTCTTCTACTAGTGCATCTCTGTTTGGATAGTGAGCATTCACTGTTTCATCCAAAGCTGAATAATCAGTTTCTTCATGATACCCATTTTGAACCATTTGTTGGTCCTGCTCTTCCTCCTCATCCTCTTTATTTTGTTCGGGCTGAAGACTAGTAATTTCCTTTTCAAAAGTTTCCTTCTTAGAACCAAAGGAATTGCTGTAGCTAATAGCATAGGTTTCAGAAATGTCTGTACTGCTTTGAGAACCAAAATAGTTTTCCACAAGCCCTTGCTTTACTATATCAGTAATGGCTGAAAAAGAGTCACCTGTACCCAGATGACTTTCACTTTCAACTGAACAGACATCTGAACATACTTGTTTGAGACTTAATGCATCACTATTTATTCTTTTCATACTTCTAGATTCATTAAATTCTGTATTAGTAGAAACGGAACCTAAAACAACACAAGGATCTGCTAAACAAATCACTGATGAATTTAATGTAATTGCTGCCCCTGCAGAGTTTTTAGATTTATAAGGACTCTGAGAGTCTTTACACATACTGTCCAAGTTAGGTTTGGAACTGCTACTACTTTTCACATCTCTGGAAGTATCTTCATCTGAAAAAACAAATTGTAACGAGTCTTTAGTGCTTGAATTTAAGGAATGTATTGCTATAGTTTCACTGTCCAAATGCCCTGAAAATACAACACTCTGCTGTTGCAAGATAATACTTGACTTTTTACTATCATCACATTTTGGTAAATCAATTGTTCCCAAATTTAATACAGTTTTGCTGTCACTTAAATGGCACTCAGGTCCAACAGATTTCTTAGAATTTTCATCAGGTGACAGTTCATCATCAGAAGGTAACGAGTTTATTGATGTTAAAGATGACTGTATTTCACTTAAAGCACTTGTGCTCTCAGTGCAATGACTTTCTAATGAAAATTTTATGTTACAGTCAGGTTTCATCACAAGTTGAGGAAATAATCTTTCATTATTATAAGGACCTTGCCCCTGTACAGTTTCAAATACATCTGGGTTTGGATGTGTTGCAAAAGAACTTGGTTCACTTTCAACACCTGAATCTGAAAATCTAGATGAAGCAGTTGCAGCATTAATATCTGGTATCTTAATTGTATCTCCACTTACTATAACATGGTATTCTTTTATGGACGGAGTAGGTAGATTATTTCTTAACTTAGCTAACGAGTCTTCAACAGAACAACACTTTGCTTCCTTTAAAGCTTCCTTTTCAAGTGTTATTTCTATAGAATTAGATTTACCATTAGATTCTAACGATTCAATGTTGGATAGCTGTAAATTATCCACAAATATCTCATGTTGTCGTGGCTCTGTCCAATGTCCTATTTTAACAGTTATTTTCTCTCCCCTGAAGGGATCTTTATCACTTGGCTTTACTTCAATTGTTCTAACTCCCGAAGGTGGGGCTGTTTGATGATCATGGCAATCGTCTGATGAACTTCTGGATGCCAGATTGTGTTCCACTTGTGTAATTTCACTATCGTCTTGGGAGATATCAAGTTTACCTGAAATGGACAAATTTGCACAAAGATTTAGGCTGCCAGAGTTCAAAGGATCAAATTGGTTTGGTTGCACATTTTCAATATCTGGAGATTTTTGTTCAGTTCTCTCTGTATAGGCTGGCACATAGCTAGCTTCTTTTTGACTTGTCTGTCTGATGTAGGTCTTTGGGTCAAAATTACATCCACATATTGTGGGATCCAGACCTTCTTTCTGACTATGTGAAGGATTGCCTTCCAAGTATTTAGACAGATCATTTGATGCTGTACTTTTCAAACATCTGTAGCCTACCAAAACCACAGAATCCTTAGAGTTCTGTTTTATTAATTTTTTTGTGTGTTCAGATTTCATTGTTTTCATGAGCTTAGTAACCTTAACTTTGGATTTATTTGTTTCTTCATTCTTTCCTTTTAGACACTTTGTTAGCTGCTTTTCACCTTCTGTATACCAAATATTGGAGGCACCAGCAGGTCTGACTTTCACCTCTGGGCTAGAAAGTCCAGCTACAGAGCTTTCTTCAGTCTCATATTTATCCATTCTATTGAACTCTGGTCTCTGAAGATTCTGAATCTCCATCCAGGGTGCATCTAAGTCTTTTATCCAAAGAAAAAAAGATTCAGATTTAAAACAAGGTGCAAGAACTAGTATGATTAAGATTACTTTTTCTACTTATGTACAACCAAACACTGCATGGGATTTGGTTCCTTGGTTTGGAGGTTTAGGGTCATGGTTTTCTGGAATATTCCAGTTAAATGGCCTAATAATGTACTTAGTGCTTCTGTTCTAGCTCTTAGTTTGTTGCATAGTACCTGGAGTCTTAAAAGCTTGCAAGATGACATTCAAGGCACAACAATAACTGGTCTCTCTATTTACCTGGAGCAACGCAGCAAGAAGGAATGTCAGAAATAGGAGGAGGATATGGGATATATGGCTAACTGCCTCCATGAACAACTTGCTTCCTTAGCCATGAGACCTTGGATCAAAGATTCTATAGAAGAACTTTCATTAAAAAGGGAAAATGAAGAACAGATTCTCAAATTATCATGGACTCCAGACTTTCTGAGCCATGGAAGGTAGATAAACCCTAGAAACTGTTGCCCTGGGATAATCTTAAATGCGAAACCAAAAATACCCTCGAAGTCTTCTGAAAATCAAACAATACCATTGTTTAGCTTAACTAGTGAAAAAGGTCTGCTTTGAGCTTTATGCTTTTTCGAGAACTATTTATATGAGGTCAAACGGACAACAGCAACTCAAAAGATTACATAGAAACCTCAGTGGGCAGTGAGTTTATGATAATGGATGAATGGTTCAAAAAGGTAGATGAGAATAGTTGCATAACTTGAAGAATGCAATCAATGCCATAAATTGTACTTTCATAAATTGTTGAATTGGAGTATGTTTTGCTATGCATATTCTAAAAAACGAAATAAAATTTAGAAAAACAAAAAGACGATTTTTCTGACTATAATATTCCAATATTCTCAAAAAAGAAAAAAAGAAAAGAAAAAACTATAGGAGGAAAAGCTATTGCAGATAAGGGAATAGTTCTGTGTATATTAGGAAGCATATACTAAAAGTGATATAAATAACATTAGTTTCTGTTAAATTACACTTACCTTCAGTAACAGAATCTAAATACCTATCTTCAAAGATTATAGGTAATGAATTGAGATCTCCATCTAATTCACTACATTCAATAGGTAGGGGTGGAAGAGAATTGCAGAAGGAAGTATTTTTGATAGCGGTGCACATCTGTAGATGACTCTGAGCACTGAAAAATATTTATTTCTTAAGTCAGTCTGTAATAAAAAATTAGAAAAACTATACCCAGCTCCATTTACGAGCCTCTACCCCTTTTTCCTCAGCTCACTGTTCCTGCCCCCTGCCTAAAGACATAACCTTCCTTAGAGGTACTTCACTGGTGAGAGATGGAAAATTTTAAAATAAAAATTATGATCATTTCAAAAAAATTTTAATTAGAAACTAATGTCTTATTCTTAAAATAAGTATATAACAAACTATACAAATTAGCTAAATCAATTTATTTATTATTTAATTTCAATTATATTCTTGTATATTTTTTAATGTATTTCAAAGAGAATATCTATGCTTACTGTCTAAACTTCCTATCTTGGTATGAATGGTATATAAGAAAAAGATTAAATGTATTAAGTACCTACTAATTATTTTATGATAAATCAAAAACAAAACAAAACAAAACAAAAAAACAAACCCATATCAAACTCACTGTTACAGGTTGATTCTGACTCTCATAGTGACCATGTATAGAGTTTTTGAGGCTATAAATCTGTATGGGCGCAGGAAGTCTCATCTTTCTTCCAGAGTGGCTAGTGGATTTGAATGGTTGACTCTGTGGTTAGCAGTCCATTGACTACCCTACAGTACCACCAGAGCTCCTTTTTGATGACAATGTTAATTAAAAAAATGTGCTCTATCGCTCTTGTTCTACTTAACACATATGGATAAAATTAACTGTTGAAAACAGAACACATAATTTTCTAATTCAAAATAGTTAAAAAAACAAATGCCCTTTTAATGGAAAATTTCAAATAAATCAAAATAAAAAGAACAGTATATTATAGCATTTCAACTCAGCATCATTAACGTTTTGTTAACCTTTTTTTATCGAAACCTCTATCCACTTACCTACTCCCTTACTCTATTATTGATAAACAGATATTAACTGTGTGAGTTTGACAAATACATATACAATACAGAATATTTCTATCTACCTAGAGAGTTTCCTCAAGTCTTTCCAGGAAATCTCCCCAACACATATTTTACCCAACTCCCAATGAACAAACAGGTCTGACTTATTCCACTTTAGATTAGTTTGACCTGTTCCAGAACTTCACAAAAATAGAACCATACAATACTCTTTTATGTTTGATTTCTTTTGCTCAGCATATAATGCCTTCAAAATATTCTTTAAAATCAAAGAAAATATACTCAGTAAGAAAAATGGAAGGTATTCATTCTAGATATTTGAAATCTTTTGTACAAAGGAAAGCAGGAGCTCTCTGGCTACTGGTAAAAATCTGTGATACATAAAGATGAAATAAGATTCTGGTGTGCAAAAATAAACACAGAACAACATGGCCAAAGGGAAGGCTGATGCCTTCAAAGCCGCATAGGTCTACCAAAGGTACGGTAAATATTCTATAGGATAGAGTGTAACAGTGTTTTATATTTCTTCATGCCTGGAAGGGGACTTTCATTAAATGATTCACAGATTAAACTAAACATGATTAAACAGAGGATGTTTTAACTGCAAATTATGCTAATTGCTTCTATTGCAAATATTATATATTTCGTCACTTATAAATTCTGATATACACATTTTATGCAAAAAGAAATAAAATTATTTTCATTTGGGATTTATGCCACTCACTGAAGTTCTTGGTATGCAATGGCAGCTTCTCTTGGATGTTCAAAACAAAAGAATGCCTCTGAAAATCTTCGTACCTAGAAAATTAGGAAAGTGTAAAGTATTAATAAATATTGTTGTTGTTAAGTGCCATCGAGTCGGGTCCGACCCATAGCGACCCTGTACAGGGTTTCCGAGGGTGTAAATCTTTACGGGAGTAGAAAGCCTCATCTTTCTCCCGCGGAGCGACTGGTAGTTTCGAACCGCTGACCTTAAGGTTCGTAGCCCGATTCGTAACCACTAAATATAGTACATTTAAAAATCCAATCAGGCACAGGCTGATGGCAGATAAAGAACGCCCTCCATGATACCTTCCAAACCTCCCTGAGAGAATTAAGTGTCCCTCTCTCATTCTTCCTGTAATGTGAGTAGTTTCTGACCCACAGTGAATGCCGGTGACCGAGTACAACTATCCAACAGGGTTTTCTTGGCTATATAATCCATGCAAAAGCAAATCACCACATCTTTCTCCCTGGGAGCCACTGGATTAGTTCAAATTCCTAACTTTTTTCCCTACCTACTCTAATTTGTACAATAGTATCTATTATTTCTTGACAGCAGTTTGAGCCCACTAGCTGCTCCCTGGAAATCCTATCCAGGGGCGCTATAAGTTGGAATGGACTCAACAATATGTAACAACATGCTAAAAATACACTGATTTTATCAAACAAAATAAAACCCAAACCAGTTGCCATAAAGTCAATTCATGTTCATGTGTGCGGAACAGAACTACTTCATAGGGTTTTCAAGGCTGTGACCTTTCAGAAACTGAGGCAGACAAAGAAAGGTTAATTACTTTGCCAGGATAATATGGCTGAGATTCAAATATAGATTGTTGTTGTTGTTGTTGTTAAGTGCTGTCGAGTCACTTCTGACCCATAGCAACCAAATAAAGATAGAAGAAACAAAAATCTTATGCAGTAAGTCACTTTTCTGTTTTCTTTTGCAGTAGAGCTCTGGTAGAGTAGCGGTTACAAATCAGGCTGTGAGCTGCAAGGTCAGCAGTTCAAAACTACCAGCTGCTCCAAGGGAGAAAGATGAGGCTTTCTGTTCCTGTAAAGATTTCCAGCCTCGGAAACCCTGTACAGGGTCACTATGAGTCAGAACCGACTCCACGGCACATAACAACAATACTCAGTACCAAAAAGTCTCATATAAGGTCTTTTTTATATACTCTTTCCCCACAGTTGCCATGGTGTGGCCGTGTATAAGAATTGAGTCTATTAACTGTATTGTGTTGACAGTAACTAGTGTATGACTGCCACCTGATGGCAGTACAGCTTAACTTTAAGGGAAAGCCAGACAGACAAAGGATTTAAATTCAAATTTAAGTGTTCTGTGTGCATATCTTAATTCTTAAAAAAAATTCATCTATTATGCAACATCAACTACTCAAAATTTAGCAGAGAACTAACTAGGTGGTGGTGGTGGTGGGGAAGCTCCTGAAAATTCAAAATAAACTGTTTTTGGGGAAAGGGGCATTTTATTATGCTTTAGGTGAAGGTTTACACAGAAAACTAGTTTTTCAAGCAATAATTTATACACAAATTATTCTGTGACACTGGTTGCAATCCCCACAATGTGTTAGCACTTGCCACTTTCCCTCCCTGGGTTCCCTGTTTCCATGTGTCGGGTTTCTCTGTCCCTTTCCTTCTTCTAATCTTTGGTTTTGGGCAAACGCTATCTTTCTGTTTGCTTACAGTTGATTACCTTAAGGAACATATACTTTATTTTACAGGCTCAGTTTATTAATTGGCTGAAACGTGGCCTCTGGGAGTGTCTTCAATTTCAAATTAGAAGGCTGTCTTATGGAGTACTGGTGTGGTGCTGTAGGATAATGCACTGGATCTCTAGGTCGGTGGTTCAAACTTACCAGTCGCTCCACAGTAACCTAATACAATGTTGATGGCACTTAACAATAACTTAAGGCAACATAGCTTTAGGGGATTCCTCTAGTCTCTATCAGACCAGAAAGTCTGTTTTTTAAATTTGAATTTTGTTCTACACTTTTCACTCATTCTAACTAGGATCTTTAACTGCAATCCTGATCAGAGAGGTTGGTAGTGGTAGTTGGGCTTAGAGGAGGCTGTTGTTCATGTGGACCATTAATCCTCTGAGTAAACTGCTTTCTTGAGTCTTCAAGTTTATTCATTCTCCTTTGTTCCAAATGAGAAGAGACCAACATTTATTTCTTAGATGGATGCACAAAAGCTTTTCAGATCCCAAAATCTATTCCCCAGACTAGGACGTAGAATTTTTAAATTTATGAACTAAGTGTGTTTTGTCAATTGACCTAGATGTCCTCTAAGAATATGGTCCTGAGCTTTCAAGTCCAGTTAAGTTCAGCCCAATGTCTAAGTAGTTTTTGTAACTGTACCCTCTAGGTGATCTATTATATGTATATACATATATGAGTATGCACACAGCTTTTACAAATTTGTATGTAGAAATATTCATACCCATCAGTTGCTTCTTGGAAACCCTGCACATGGTCAATATGGGTTGGAACTGACTCGACAGCACATATCAACATCTGGACTCTTGGTGTGGTGCTATAGCATCAGCACTGGACTGCGAACCACAAGATAGGCAGTTCAAACCCATCAGCTGTTCCTTGGAAACCCTATGTTGTTGTTGTGAAGTGCTGTCGAGTCGGTTTCAACCCATAGCGACCCTGTATAGGGTTTCCTAGGAGCAGCTGGTGAGCTTGAACTGCCGACCTTACAGTTCAAATGTCTTTGCAGTGTGGCACATTAACCTACAACAGTGCCACACCAGGACTCCTGGAAACCCTATACAGGGTAGTTATTACTTGGAATTGACTCAATGGTACTTAACAACTACATCATCATCTAGTCCTGGTATGGCACTGTACAGTAAGCACTGGACTGCTAAGCTCAAGTTAAGCAGTTCAAACCCATCAGTTGCTCCTTGGAAAACCTATACAGGGTCACTATGAGTAGTGACTTAACAAAAAGATATCTAGTTAGTGATTTTCCCTCCCTCCCCCTCTAATCCCCAGAAATCATCAAATAGTTTCTTTCTGTGAATAAATTTACTCTTGACTTTTTATAATAGTGATCTCATAATATTTGCCCTTCTGTGGTTGACATATTTCACTCAGTATGTCCACTAGATTCACCCACATGGTGAGATATTTCGAGGATTCATTGTTATTCATTATTGTTACATAGTATTGCAATGCATGTACGTACATTTTGTTGATGGGCATGTAATTTGTTTCCATCTTTTTGCATGTCTTTTTGTCACAGTTAGTTCTCTAGGATATATACCTACAAGTACTTTCCTAGAGTATATAGAATGTCTATTTCTAGCTTTCTAAGGAAACACCATAGTATTTCACATAGTGGTTATACCATTTTGCAGTCCACAAGTAGTGGACAAGAGTTCCAATCTTCCCAGAGTATAATCCATTGGATAATGTATAAGGCACCAGCATTTGCTTTTCTGTCTTTATTTTGATCACTGCCATTATTACTGGGGGTGAGATGGTATCTCATTGTAATTGTGGTTTACATCTCTCTTATGGCTAATGATCTCAAGTATTTTTTCATGCGTTTGCCATAATATGTTCTTTGATAAGTGTCTGTTCATGTTCTTTGCCTCTGTGGCCCAACTGACTTTTACATGTTGATTTTGTACTTGGTAATTTCACTGAATCCTTCTATTAGCTATATTAGCTTGCAAGATAAAAGATGCAACTCAAGCAAGGATGGATAACTTGAGTAAGGTTAGTGACCTGTGGGATTTCCATAGCAGTGTGACTTCAATAATGCCTGTTTTAAGTCTGTGACTCCAAAATACACTCCACATTAATCTTGCTTGTGTTGTCGAGTTGGTTCCGACTCACAGTGACCCTGTGAAGGGTTACAGAGGAGTGGCTGGTTAGTTTGAACTGGTGACCTTGCAGTTCAAATAGACCATGGGGTCCAGTGCTTATCCTACAGCGACACACCAGGATGGCACCTAACAACAACAGAGAATCATCGGATTAAAGCTGACTGCATTAACTGAAATTCCTAACAGAAATGAAATCAGTGTTTGTTGTGCTGCCGCTAGGTGTGTCAAGCCAGTTCTGACTCATAGCTACCCTATGGTGTGACTATCCCCTAACCTGTGCTTTACTGTCCCTTCCCTCCTGTCCCTTCTAGCCATCAAAAAATGGTTTTTCTTTTAGTATGGAAATATTTTAAGCTATTGTTCTTATGTATTATTTGCCCTTTTGTGACTAATTTCACTTAGCATAATGTCCTCAAGGATTATCCATGTTACAAAGAGGTGTTTTGCAGCTTCATCATTATTTTTCAAGGTAGCATAATATTCCATTGTGTGTATGTACCATAATTTGCATATCTATTCTTCCACTGATGGGCACTTAGGCTGTCTCCATTTTTTGGTATTGTGAATAGTGCTGTGAGAAACATTGGTGTGCATATATCTACTCGTATTCTGGCGTGTATTTCTTGTGGATGTATACCAAGTAAAGGAATTGCTGGGTCATAAGATATTTCTATTTCCAACTTTCTGAGGAAGTATCATACCATCTTCCAGAGTGGATGAAACATTTTACACTTTCACCAGCAATGTAGCAGTGTCCTAGTCTCTCCATATCCAGCATTTATTGTCCTTTGCTTTTCTGAACTTCACTCTTATTGCTGGTGCGAGATGATAGCTCATAGTTTTGATTTGCATCTCTCTAGGAAGTCCTAAGGAGCTCTGGTAGCGTACTGGTTACAAATTGAGCTGTGAACGTTAAGGTCAGCAGCTAGGAACTACCAGCTGTTCTGCGGGAGATAGATGAGGCTTTCTGCTCCCGTAAAGATTTACAGCCTCGGAAACCCTGTACAGGGTCGCTATGAATTGGAACCGACTCCACAGCACATACCCACCAGGGAGTCCTGGTGTGGCACTGTGGGCTAATGTGTCAGACTGCAAAGTCGTCTGAATGGCAAGGTCGGTGGTTCAA
>NW_006408537.1:23429544-23450898 GCF_000296735.1 Chrysochloris asiatica | reverse complement strand
GCTGACCTTAAGGTTCGCAGCCCAATTCGTAACCACTAGCTGTGCAACACTTCATAGTATTCTGTTATTACCCTTTTTATTTCCATTGGCTCTGTTATGACGTCACCCTCGTGGCTTCTTATGCATGTTGTGTCTTCTTCTTTTCTTTTGTTAGGTTTGCCAATGGTTTGTTATTCTTTTGAAGAACCAGCTTCCTGTCTTGTTGATTCTTTTTTATAGTTTTTCTGGTTTTGATCTCATTTCTTTCTGCTCTAACCTTTGTTGTTTCTTTTCTTCTGGTGACTGTAGGTTTACTTTGATGGTCTTGTCTTATTTGAATTGTTGGAGATGTTGTATTAATGTGCTGATTTTCGTTCTTTCTTCTTTTTGAATGTGTACATTTATTGTCATAAATTGTTCTCTCAGCAGTTTTTGCTGTGTCCCAAAAGTTTTGGTAAGTCGTGTTTACATTCTCCTTTGTTTCTAGTAATTTTAAAATTTGACCTTTTATTTGTTCTACTACCAAGTAGATTTAAAGCAGGGTGTTATTCAGTTTCCATGTATTTGATGTTATTTTCTTGGTCTTCCTATTGTTGATTTCTAATTTTATAGCCTTGTGGTCCAAGAAGATGCTGCGTAGTTTTGATGTTTTTAAATTAATGGAGGCTCGTTTTGTGGCCTAACACATGGTTTATTCTAGATAATGTTTCATGTGTACTGGAAAAGAATATGTATTGTGTTGTTGAGTTCAATGCTCTATATACATGCATGTGGTCAAGTTGGTTGATAGTGTTGTTCAGTTACTCTGCATCTTTGTCGAGTTTTTTTTCTGTTCTAACCTGTTTTGAAAATGGTGTATTAAAATCTCCCACTATTATTGTGGATATGTCGATTTCTTTCTTCAGTTCTCTAGGGTTTGATTTTTATATTTTGGGGTTCTTTTGTTGGCAGCATATGTACTTATTATGGTTATATCATCTTGTTCAATTGACCTTTTAATCATGAGATAATGTCCCTTTTTGTATGTTATGCTGCCTTTTATCTTAAAGTTGATTTTATCAGAGATTAGTACTGCCACTCCCTCCTGCTTGGTTTTTATTTTAAATTGTAATTAGCTTTGCATATTTTTTCCCACCCTCTATTATTTTTAATCTGTTTTGTCTTTGTGTGTAAGGTAAGGCTTTTACGGACTGCATATTGAAGGATCCTGTTGTCTTATTCATTCAGCCACTCTCTGTCTATTGACTGGTGCATTTGTGTAATTATCAATAGGTCTGAATTAATTGCTGTCGTTATGGTTTTGTGGGTGTGTGTGCTGGTTTCTTTGTTCTGCATGCCTTCTTGTGCTGTGTTCACTTTTTCTTGTCAGTTCCTTCATAGTTCTAATGTTTCCATATTCTTGTTGGATTTTCCTTTTCTTGACATGTTGTGAAGTATTACTTTTCTTTGAAGTTACCATATATTCTATTAATTTTTTTCTCCTTTTAAAGCAGTCTGTTTTATACTGAAATCTACCTGACCTCCTCACCACCTGATCTCTGTTCCTTTTTCCAGAACCAACAAAGAGAAAAAAAAAAGACTTCCCCTACAGCTGGCACTTTATCCCTCCCTCTCATCTAGTCATCATTAATATCTTTGGTTTCTGGATACGTGCTTCCTTTATATACATGAGACCACACAGTATTTGCCCATTTTTGTCTTCCTTGGTTTGCTCAGCATGATGCTTCCAAGGCTCATCCATGTTATGACATCTTTCAGGACTTCATTAACTCATGGCTGAGCGGTATACGATTGTATTCATGTACATTTTGTACATCTTTTATTTGTTGCTAGACATATCAGGTGTTTCTACTTTTTGGATACTGTGAAAAGTGCTACAATGAACACTGGTGTACAGGTTTCTGTTTGCTTTCTTGCATTCACATATTCTAGGTATATTTACACCTAGGACTAGGGCTGATGGGTTATATGGCAGTTTTATGTTCAACTTTTTGATGAACTGACAGTGTATTCCACAATGACTGATCATGTTACATTCTTATTAGCAATGTAAGAAGAGTGTCCCAGTTTCTCCATTATGTTGTCAACATCTATTGTTATGTGATGTTTTTACCATTGCCATTATAATAGTAGTGACATGGCATATCACACTGAAGTTTTGATTTGCATCTCATGAATGGCTCATGATATTATGTTTCTTTTCATGTGCTCATTGGCCATTTGAATATTATTTTTGGTGGAATGTCTGCTCAAGTCCTTTGCCCAGTTTTTGATGGGGTTGTTTGTCTTTCGTTGTTAAATTATAAACATTTAAAATACATTTTGCATATTAGACCCTTATTGATTATATGATTAAATAAAAGTTCCTCTCAACCTGTAGATTTTACTTTTACTTTGTTAATAACGCCCTTTGATGTAAAAAAGTTTTGAATATTTGAGGTTCCACTTAGGAGGGTAAGCCAAAAATTATAGCTACTAGGGTTCAAGGTCATATAGAAATGGGTCTATTCCAAACAAGCCACAGGTTTTGGTATGGATTGCATCTTAATGTAAAGAAAACAAAAATACTCACATCTGGACCAAATAAACAACATTCTTATCAATGGAGAAAAGACTGAAGTTGTCAAGGACTTCATCCTTTTTGGATCAACTATCAACCCTCCTGGAAGCAGCAGTCAAGATATCAAACGATATATTGCATTGGGCAAATCTTCTGCACAAGATCTTTTTAAAGTGTTGAAAAGAAAAGATGTCAGCTTGAGGACTAAGGTGCACCTGACCCAAGCCATAGTATTTTCAATAACCTCATATGCATGTGAAAGCTGGACAGTGAATAAAGAAGACTGTAGAAGAACTGATGCATTTGAGTTATGGTGTTGGAGGAGAATACTGAAAGTACTGTGGACTGCCAAAAGAACCAACAGATCTGTGTTGGAAGAAGTGCAGCCAGAGTGCTCCTTGGAGGCTAGGATGTCCAAACTTTGTCTCTCATACTTTGGACATATTGTCAGGAGGGACCAGTCGCTGGAGAAGGCTATCATGTTTGGCAAGGTGGAGGGTCAGAGAAATAGAGGAAGACCCCCAATGAGATGTACTGGCAAAATGGCAGCATCAATGGGCTCAAGCATGGCAACAACTGTGAGGTTAGCCTAGGACTGGGCAGTGTTTTGTTCTGTTGTGCATAGGGTCGCTATGAACTGGTATTGACTCGATGGCACCTAACACCAAACAACAACATTCCAAACAAGATGTTTAAACAAGTCTCTGCATCCAGTGGGTGGTATCAGACATGTTTCTTCAGTAATATACCTGTCTTACTCTCTTTAGAGTATGCCGTCAAAAAATAGGTCCAGTCAAATTCAAGGCAGAGAAGTCTACTGAGACTGTTATAGCGATTTTCTCAAAGGACAAATTATGATCACAGGGGATTATTAGGAAGAAGTTTTAAGAAAACTGTCTTGGTGAGAAAAAGGTCAGGAAAGTTGTGCCAAGGAATTTTCTTCATCATGACAATGCACCTGTTCATTCTTTGAGAATTTCGGTTAGGGAAACTTTGCCCTAACTACTGCCCTGATCTTGCTCCTTCATACTTTTTTATGCTTCTTAAACTCAAAGAACATTTAAAAGGAACTTGACTTGAATCCCTCAAGGATGCCAAAATGGCTAATATAAATCAAAACCACAGAATTCTTTGGAGAAGATTTAGAAATATGGCGGATATGTTGAAAAACAACAAGTACACGCTTTGATATTTTAGTTTAGCAAATGTCTCTCTTGATTTTATAGCAATGTTTTTAATGTACCCTGAAATAGCAAGAGACATGACTGCTAATACCCAAATCTTCTCAGTCAGACTCAGATCACAGTTGCATCATTCTCCTTTGTGTAATATTGGCATACAAGTTTTAGTATTTCTCTTGTAAAATTGGTATGATAAAAAATAATTTGATAGGGTGTTACTTAGGTTTCAATGAGAGAATCTATGTTATACAATTAGCACTGTATTTAGCATATATTAAGCGTTCAATAGCCCAATATCTTTGTAGATATTTTTGGTGCTGAAAGTCCTGCTGGATACCTTACCAGTAAAGTTATGTTTTCATATTTCACTATAGTCAAGTTAAGAAATAACACTGGTGGAGAATAATCTGTACAGTACCTCAAAAGGTGTGTTATATGTAATTAAATGTAGTTTTTAAAAAATTTCACTGAAGATTTAACTTATGCTAGAATTAATCAACATAAGGTAAAAAAAAAAGAGTCCATCCATTAAGTTGCAATCTCCAGGAACAAAAATGTAATGCTGTAACACAATGACATTTTCGAGTTAAACAAAGGCTTAGATGAACATCAACTGTTCTCATATTTAAATTTAGGGATCTAAAGCCCATATCTCCTAAGGCAGAGATCTGCAAATTTATTCCATAGATTTGAAGTATTACAGGGTTGTGGGTCATATATGGTTCTCTTGAATATTTTTATCATTGTTCTTGCTGTTTTTTTTTTTTCAAACGACCTTTTAAAAATGTAAAAACCATTCTTAGCTCACAGGCTATAGAAAAAGAATGTAGATTTAATCTGTGGACCATAGTTAGCTGACCTCTGTCTTAGGATAAAAATTGGGACACACTAGCCACAAAGATTAATAGCAGTGTTGAGAGAATAAACTATAATGAAAGTGAGTTCTCTACGAGACATAATGTTGGGAGACAATTACTTATGTATGAGTCTCTTGCATTTCTGCAAGTTATGTGAACAGAAGTACTGAATGCCTTTGTTTCACACTATCTTTCAACAATGTTTTTATTATTGGCAATAGCTTCAGGAGACAGAGATGTTTCCCTTTAGATTAAAGTCAGATTTGCTAACAGATTTGGAAGATAAAGATCCCATTAGGAGGAAAGAGTAGATGCTTACCATCCATTATATAAGATTTGGGCCCACTCTACACAGGGTTTTCCTCCTGAAATGCAATACACTGAGTGTGCAAGTATAAGCTGGCCTTATGTATGCTATTGTTGTTACGTGCTTTGGAGTCGGTTCCGACTCATAGCAACCCTGTACAGGGTTTCTGAGGCTATAAATCTTTACAGGAGCAGAAAGCCTCATCTTTCTCCTGTGGAACAGCTGGTAGTTTCACACTGCTGACCTTGCGGTTCACAGCCTGATTCGTAACCACTACACTACCAGAGCTCCTTTATGCTAGGTGGTAGAAATTGGGGCTTGAGGAATCTGTCTGCTGTTATGATGGTGTTATTATAGTGAGGAGTAAACACGTTTTTGCCCAGGAGTCTCATGTCTTCTGTCAGGATCTATGAATCTAAAACAGGCCAACCTGTTAACTAACAAGTAGGGTGAAATCTCAGATCCTTAACAGCTATTGACATGTACAAAATTTATTGTAATTTCAAATATTTTTGCTTCTTACAAGTTGTTATTTTATAACTTCTCCATTTGCAATAACAAAGACGTCTTTCACTTGACTATAAATATCTTTTGGTTCAGTAAGGGGTACTGGGGAGCCAGTCCCATGCATAAGTCTTCGTACTCTACTGTAAATGTGTATAAGCATGTGACTAAAAGCATAGCAATTTTAGGGGGCTTAATTTGCCAAGATTCTGAAAAACTGCACTTTCTAAATCTTGACATCAAATAATATAGTTCACAAATATTGACCTAATTCATTACATTTTTCAAGTATAGCTTTCCATTTCCTCTTTTGTAGCTCAAGTTTTTAATTATTATTATTATTATTTTTCATACCAATAAGGAGGGATTCCAAATTATGGGTTCACTTCTGTTAATAAACCCAGTTGTGCTGCTTTTGAATATAAGATTGGATAGTCTATATAAACTATTATGACAAAATTTCTCTCTATATAAACACTGAATGACTCTTGGGTAACTTTGGTTATTGTAGACTTAGCATTGCATTGTTTGAATACTGAATTATTTCATAAGCAAAGTTCCTATTCAATTACATGAATGGGAGCCAGAGGTTCACCGTTTTGATAAGGCAAGGCAGGGTATATCCCTGTTTAATTAACATAAAAATATTTGCTCACTGTGTCTTATATAAAATTTCATATTGATAGTAATTTTCTTTGCCCCTTTTTCTCAGAGCTCACCAGTTGCTTTCTGACTGTTCACATTTCCTGTTTCTCCCAGGACAGCTCTATCCCTATTAGATATTATGCTACAAAGCTGTCTCTCATTCTTGCTATCATCCTCTTTATAGAACTTCCATTGTAGTATATATAAACAGAGCATTTTAATGGAACAATAATCTTCTCTACTAAAAACAGAATTCAAAAAACAAAAAACAGAAACAACAAGCAGAAACTCCAAACCCTATAGGTTACCTTCCATGCTGATTTCTGGCTGCTGGACTTTCCTTATGCAATATGTACAAGAGGAGAAGGCACCTTTCTCATCTTAGCTTTTTAAAGTTGTTGTTCTTGTCGTTAAGTGCCTCAAGTTGATTCCGACCCACAGCGACCCTGTATAGGGTCTCCAAGGAGCAGCTGGTGAGCTTGAACCACCAAACTAACAGTCCAAACAACTGCAGTCTGATGCATTAGCCCACAGCTTTTTAAAGTGGTGGTGGTGGCTATGTGCCGTGGAGTCGGTTCAGACTCATAGTGTCCCTGTACAGCGTTTCCGAAGCTGTAAATCTTTACGGGAGCAGAACACCTCATCTTTCTCCCACAGAACAGCTGGTAGTTTCGTACTGCTGACCTTGCACTTTGCAGCCTGATTCGTAACCACTATGCTACCACAGTAGGGGTTGGCAAATTAAGGTCTGGAGGCCAAATATGGCCCACCATCTCTTTTTATATAGAGAGTTTATGAGAACATAGCCATGTTAATTTGTTTAGAGGTCTTGTCTATGACTGCTTTCATTCTACAGTGGCAGACTTGAGAAGTTATGACAGAGACCTACAGCATACAAAGCTTAGAATAGTCACTATTTGGTCCTTTACAAAAAAGGTGTGTTGACTTCTGCTCTATAGCATAACAATTTGGGCCTTTGGTTACCCATTTTGAATTATTGTTCCAGGAAACTTTGCCATCAATTTTGGTACGTATTCAGCTCACTTCTATATGGAAGTTTGACTTCAACTCCAAGTTAAAACCCTATTATTATTATTATTTTAAAAAGGATAATTAAGAGACTTTGAGGCTTATCAACATCCATTATTGCACTATGAAAACTAGTTGCATTTCAGAGATTATTGCTGAAAATCTTGGTTGTGAGATTCTGTTAATGAAGTAGAATGCATATCGTCTATTCTAAATTGTGGGAAATGTGTCTGTTAAAATCACTTACTTGTGTTATTTGTTATAACAGCACTAGATAACTAAGCCTCAAGTCAAAGCTCAGGGTCTGCCCAAGGTAGAGTCGAACAGAACACTTATGTAAATATGGATATGTCAATGTCTGGTCTTTCTGTTTGTTCTACACTAAAACTAAGAGCTTCCGTTCAACAATAACAGCATCAAGACAGTGAGCATAATAATGAAATGACAAATAAACATACAAAAGACAAATGACCAATACCTAGAATATATAGAAAATTATTACAAACCAAGAAGAAAAAGACAGGTTAATGCTATAAAAATATGGGTGAAATATTTGAACAGGCAACAATAATAAATAATAAGAGAACTACACAGCTAATAATCATACAAGTCAGTGCCCAATTACATGAGTCATTGGAGAAATGCAAATTAAAACCACAATAATATATAACTTTATACCCATTAAACACATAAAAGCAGAAGTCTGATAATAAAAGTTGAAGAGTATGTGGATCACCATAAACTGCTGGTAGAACTGCAAGTTGGTACAACTTTGAAAAACAGTATGGTTTTTAACTACAAAAACTGAAGTCATGCATACACTATGATCCAGCAACTTCCCTCAAAGGTAAATATATCAGAGAAACTGGTATATCAAAAAGCATATATAAGAACACTCATATTAGTTTGGTTTTCAAAGCTACCAATCAAAAGCAACCTAAATGCCCATCAACAAATGTGTGAGTGGATTAAAATGGAATCCATCACAGCAATGAAAATGAACAATCTACAGCTACTGGAAAAACATGGCCTAATCTCACAAACAATATCTTGAGCGAAATAAGCAGAATATAAAGTTTGCACATGGTTATGATTTCACTTAAAAAATGCGGAAACCTCTATTATTTAGTGTAAATACACAGATGGCAAAATCAAAAGAAAAGTAAGAAATATATTATCACAAAATTCAGCATGATCTTTCTAAATGCCAAGAAGGGGATAGTAATTGAAAAAGATACACAGAGGAGTTGTGTGGTGGTGTTGGCAATGTTCTATTTCTTGATCTGGGTGATGGATGGTTAACCTGGGGTATGCTTTTAAGTTTTGTTAAAATGTGCGAGTTTGTTCAATGTTTACTATTTATTGTTTTTATTAATATACACTATTACATCTTTTAACATACATTATTGTACCTTATATTTCATAATTAAGAAAGGAAAGGAAAAACAAAAATAGTAGTATATATACTTGATGTTATTATGAAACTCCAAACTGTGCATACAAAGTTTACAAGTAGATGAGACTGGAAAGATGTTGTTGTTAGGTGCCATCAAGTCGGTATCGACTCATAGCGACCCTATGGACAACAAAACAAAACACTGCCTGGTTTGGGGCAAACGGCACAACTGTTGCCATGTTTGAGCCCATTGATGCTGCCACTTTGCCAATCCATCTCGCTGGAGGTCTTCCTCTTTTTCTCTGACTCTCCTCCACCTTACCAAACATGATATCCTTTTCCAGAGACTGGTCTTTTCTGACAATATGTCTAAAGTATGAGAGGTGAAGTTTGGCCATCCTGGCCTCAAGGAGCACTTCAGTTGCACTGCTTCCAACACAGACCTGTCTGTTCTTTTGGCAGCCCATGGCACTTTCAATATTCTTCTCATACACTATAACTCAAATGCATCAATTCCTCTATGATCTTCCTTATTCTCTGTCCTACTTTCACATGCATATGAGGTTATTGAAAATACCATGGCTTGGGTCAGGTGTACCTTAGTCCTCAAGCTGACATCTTTGCTCTTCAACACTTTGAAAAGGTTTGTGCAGCAGATTTACCTAATGCAATATGTTGTTTGGTTACTTGACTGCTGTTCCCATGAGTGCTGATGGTTGATTCAAGAAAAATGAAGTCTTTGACAACTTCGGTCTTTTCTCCGTTGATAAGAAAAACATTCTTATCAATGTTTACTGGTCCAGTGGTGAATATTTTTGTTTTCTTGACTTTGAGATGCAATCCATACCAAAGGCTGTGGTCTTTGATCTTCATCAGTAAGTATTTTAAATCCTCTTGGCTTTCAGCAAGCAAGGTTATATAATCTGCATATCGCAGGTTGTTAATGAATCTTCCTTCAATCCTGATGCCACGTTTTTCTTCATAGAACCCAGCTTCTTGTATTATTTGCTCAGCATACAGGTTGAATAAGTATGGTGAAAGAATACAACTCTGTCTCATACCTTTCTTAATTTTAAACCATTCAGTGATCCCATGTTCTGTTCGAACAACTGCCTCTTGGTCCACGTACAGATTCCACTTGAGCACAATTATGTGTTCAGGAATACTCATACTTCACAATGTTGTCCATAGCTTGTCATGATCCACACAATCAAAGGCCTTTGTGTAGTCAATAAAGCACAGGTAAGTATCTTTCTGGTATTGTCTCTTTCAGCCAAGATCTATCCGACATCAGCAATGATATTTCTCTTGACACGTCCTCTTCTGAATCTGGCTTGAACCTCTGGAAATTCTCTGTCAATGTATGGTTGCAGCTGTTTCTGTATTACTTTCAGTAAAACTTTACTCACATGGGATATCAAAGATACTGTCTGATGATTTCCGCATTCCGTTGGGTCACCATTTTGGAATGGGCATAAATACGGATCTCTTCCAATCAGTTAGCCAGGTAGTTGTCTTCCAAATTTCTTGGCATATATGAGCGAGTGCCTCCAGTGCTACCTCACTTTCTTGAAAGATTTCACATTTTATTTCATCAATTCCCAGTGCCTTGTTCTTTGCCAATTCCTTCAATGTACCTTTGAGTTCTTCCTTCAGTACCACTAGCTGCCTCATGAAATGGCTGAACATCAACCATTTCCTTTTGTTACAGTGACTCTTTGTATTCCTTCAACCTTCTTTTGATGCTTTCTGCATCATGCAATAATTTGCCCAGATAATCCTTCAATAACGAAAGTTGAGGCTTGAATATTTTCTTCAGTTCCCGTGGTTTGAAAAATGCTGAAGTGTTCTTCCCTTCTGGTTTTCTAACTCCATATCTTTGCACAGTTCATTGTAATATTTAACTTTGTCTTCTCAAGCGGACCTTTGACATTTTCTGTTCAGCTCTTGTATCTCCTCATTTCTTCCATTTGCTTTAGCATCTCTGCACTGGAGAGCAAGTTTCAGAGTCTCTTCTGACATCCATTTTGACCTTTTCCTTATTTCTTGTCTTAATGATTTTTTGCTTTCTCTCTGTATGTTGTTCTTGATGTCATCCCACATCTCTTCTGGTCTTTGGTCTTTAATGTCTGATGTATCAAATCTGTTCTTCAGAAGATTTCTAAATTCAGGTGGGATATATTCAAGGTCATACATATTTTGGCTCTCGTGGACTTGTTTTCATTTTCTTCAGCTTCAGTCTGAATTTGCATATGAGCAATTGATGGTCAGTTCCACAATCTGCCCCGGCCTTGTTTTGGTTGATATGGAGCTATTGCACCATCTCTTTCCAAAGACTTAGTCAATTGGATTTTTCTGTATTCCATCTGGTGAGGTCCATGAGTATAGTCGTCTCTTATGCTGTTTAAAAAAGGTATTTAAAATGAATAAATCATTGTTTTTCCAGAATTCTATCATTCGCTTTTTCAGTATCATTTCTATCACCAAGGCCATATTTTCTAACTACCTATCTTTGTTTCCAACCTTTGCATTCCAATCCACCACCAGTAATGATCAATATATCTTAATTGCATGTCTGATCAATTTCAGATTAAAGAAATTGTTAGAATTCTTCTATTTCATCCTCACTAGCTTTAGTGGTTGATGCATAAATTTGATTAATAGTGGTATTAACTGGACTTCCCTGTAATCTCACGGATATTGTCCTATAAAAGACAGTGTCGTACCTCATGGCAGATCTTGGTATGTTCTTTTTGACGATGATTGCAACACCATTCCTCTTCAATTTGTCATTCTTGGCATAGTAAGCCATGTGGTTGTCAGATTCAAAATGGCCAATACCAGTCCAATTCAGGTCACTAACACCTGAGATACTGATGTTTATGCGTTCCATTTCATTTTTGACAATTTCCAATTTTCCTAGATTCATACTTCATACATTTCATGTTTTGATTATTAATGGATTTTTACAGCTGTTTCTCTTCATTTTGAGTTGTGCCCCATCAGCAAATGAAGCTCTGGAATGCTTTACTCCACTGGTGTCATCACGGTCAACTTTACTTTGAGGAGGCAGCTCTTCCCCAGTTGCATCTGCATGCCTTCCAACTTGATGGGTTCATTTTCCAGCACTATATCTGACAGTGTTTCTTTGATATTCAATAAGGTTTTCAGTGAGTAAATATTCGGAAGTAGTTCAACTCTGTTTCTTCCTTATCTATCTTTGTCCAGAAGGTCATGTGAAACCTGTCCACCATGGGTGACCCTGCTGGTATTTAAAATACCCGTGGCGTAGCTTCCAGAATCACAGCAACTCACAAGCCACCACAGTATGACAAACTGACAGACAAGTGGTGGACTGGAAAGACAGACATTTAACATCTCAAATCTTTTTAGATGTCATACAATAAAACCATACAAAATTTTCTGCACAATATGCATACTAAGCCTACAGTAAATATGTCTGTCTAGACTACTCCCCTAATTCTGTCAAGTTCATATTACACATTCTACATTTCCATAATGTTGTTGTTATGCGCCGCGGATTCGGTTCTGACTCATAGCGACCCTGTATATGGTTTCCGTGGCTGCAAATCTTTACGGGAGCAGAAAGCCACATCTTTCTCCCGCGGCACAGCTGGTAGTTTTGAATTGCTGACCTTGTGGCTTGTAGCCTGATTTGTAACCACTACGCTACGAGAGCTATTGTTGTTGTTGTTAAGTGCCATCGAGTCGGTTCCAACCCATAGCGACCCAGTACAGGGTTTCCAAGGGGTGTAAATCTTTACGGGAGTAGAAAGCCTCATCTTTCTCCCGCGGAGCGGATGGTAGTTTCGAACCGCTGACCTTAAGGTTCACAGCCCGATTCGTAACCACTACGCTACCAGAGCTATATACACCTCTAAATGAGGGGAAAGAGAGAAGATGGAGGAGATAACAGCCTATTTTAGTTAGAGATGGCTTTCTACTTTCTGATTCCTGTCCTTAAAGAGGACTGGCTTTAATTCCTGGTCTTGAGTTCTAGGAGCTATTTTGAATCATGTATTTTCTTACTTTAGTTAGGTTTAAGTAGTTTTTCTTGCTAGCACAGGTTTTAACTAAGCCAGTTAGCTTAGTTAATGGGCTCAATTATATAGTTCTACTATTAACTTTATAAAGCAAAGAGCTCAACAATAAATGTCTCCATTCTGATTTATGAATATATTAAGTAACAATCAGGCTTTTCATTTTTAATTCATAAGAAAAACTTTAAAGATAAATGATAATACTCTTGAGAGTTTTCTAACATCAGTTTTCTTTAACTTACCCTCAAAGTATGATGTTCTTGTGCTAAGAACACTCTTAGTTCTTCATGTAGTGTTATAACTTCCAGAAACTGTCCCCATAAAGCCATTAGAAGTGAGCAAAGTTGTGCAAGATTCATATTTATAAGTTCTGCCAGTTCATCAGGATTTTCTACTTTCTGAAATGACAAAAAGAGCAACTTACTGCAATATGCAAAATGTATTATTTTATTCAGAATATTAATACAAAAGCGAATTTGTGGAGTTTAAAAAAGAAATATGTGTGTGTGTGTGTATACATGTGTGTGTACAGAGACTAACTTATCAATGGCTTTTTCTCTTAGATAGCAGTTGTTGCAATTTTCAACAATTTAATAAGATACTTTAGTACTGAAATAATATCATTGGTAACCTAAAATTACAAAGTACATCAACAACTTCAAACTACAAACAGTCAAATATTGAAAAGTTTAAACACAAACATGTGGTCACAAAGAGTTACTTTGAGTTGGAATACAATCAATGACAACCTACAATGTGTACAAATAACGATTGCTGTTGTTAAGTGGCATCAATGTCAGTTTTGATCCATAGCAACCCTGTATATGGTTTCTGAGAAGTAGTTGGTGAGCTTGAACCACCAACCCTATGGTTCAAAGAGACTTTGCAGTCCAACACATTCACTTACAGTGCCACATAAATAATGATTAAATTTATAATATTCTAAAAGATAATGAAATCTTAAAATAAGATCTTCAGTTATATACTTAAATATCTGTAGCTCTTCAGAAAGAAGTAAGATGCTTTCTCAAATAATTTTTTTCATTCCTTTGCTCTGAGGTTCTATTTTATTTACAGTAACACTTTTATAGAGTTGTCACACTCCTTTTTTTCTAGTAGCAATTCATTAATTCACTATTTACTCAACATATTTTAAACAGTAGGGTGTATTTTCTAGAAATACAAAGATCAAAATGAACATTTCATAGTCCACTGAGGAAATAAAAAGCAGTTAAAGAAACAATTATAATAAACTATGGAATTCAATGATCTAATTAATTATAATCTTCACCCAAACTGAAAGTTAAAGGTATTGACTAAATCATACTATGAAATGCAGTATATATCTTTTATAAAGGTAATTGATTTTCTTCAAATTAATAAAACAAGGATTTCTGAACAAAGAACAAACAGATGGCTTTTCTTGGGGAAAGAATTTTTATTATGGTAGATTAAAAAAAATTCAGTCAGATATATTTTATCTTGCTATAAATTTTGTCTTTAGATTACTAGGAATACAGGTAAATCTATATCATATGCTTACATATATATATTGTGTTCATTTTCTTGTCCTAAAGTGTCAGAAGTAACCATTTATAAAAAGGATGTGGAGGCAGAGTCTTATCTCCTCTGACTTTAGAAGGAGGAAACAGAGTAATGATCATCAGTGTTAGCTGCCCAAGGTCAATTACCATGAGGCACAGGGAAGACCCACCTCTACCCTCAACCATCTTTACTAATTCTGATACCAGCCATCCCTCATAAAACACTATTTCTCTGCTGAACTTGATAATTTATTTCAATGGCTACACAGACTTCAGACAATAATCCTGATTATGGCGTTTATTAGAGAATAGGCTACAATTCAGGACCAGAAATGTTAGCTTCTTCCTAGCCAAGTCTGCAGGCAGGCTTCTCTCTGGCCCTCAACCTCTTAGCCTGGCCTCTCCCATGCTCAGACAACATTTTATAAAGCTCCTTTAGCACTGCTGATAAATGTCCAATGGGCACTGCACTCTGTCATAAGCCTCAGCCTGAATGTGCTCAGCTGTAGCTCCATGGGCCAGCAGCAAACTTGGCTCCCCCAGTTAAGTGAATGGATGCAACTCACTCCTTAAGCCAGCCTCTTGCCACAAGGCACTCAGCTTGGCTAGCTCTAAGGCTGGAGAAGCCCATCACTCTTTCTGATGCTCTGGCTGTTGGTTCTGTTGCTGCGGATCCTCTGCCACTCCTTTGTGTCATAGCTCTGTCTCCTGGGTCACGACTCAACATGAAGGGCTATCAGGGCCCAAAGGACATGCTCCACTCCTGATTGTTCTTTCTTGTTGGTAGTTAAGGTCGCCATTGTGCTTTTACATGGCTAATTTTATATCTAGTGGGATGGCAAAACTGACCTATCTTTACATTAGAGTTTCTGGTTTTTACAATCACAATTAACTCTGTAAACAAATAACTAACAACTGAATCATATAATCCTATCACCATCATTTTTCACCTTTTTCTTAGCCAGGTCCATTAGGAAAAAAGTAAATACACCCAATCAGCATGGTCTCACACTCAGTCATTTGGTGGGAGTTACAAAGACTGTGGCTAAAAGAGTCATATCCAGAATATTAATTTGATGAACTTGACTTACACCTATGGATGCAGTAGCTCAAAAAAGGGAACAAACCTTTACAATAAGGATCATTCTCACCCCCTCCATACACACAGTAGACAGGGATGGGCAACTTGGACATTGGCTACCCAAAGTTGGGGGACTATAAAGGCAAGAAGTGACTGGCTTACAAGTTTTCAAGAGGGAACCTAGATCCAGAGGGCATGGAGGAAGGTAGAATCTCCACTGACTAGTATAAAATCTGTCTAGGTGGAGCTGATGAAAGGAAATGAGGATAGATCTCTTGTGATACAGTAGTGAATAATTGTTACCAGGACTGATTGTGAGGATTGGAAATTTAAAGACAGATGTTCTGTAGCAAGGAGGGGAGTGATTAACTTTGCAGTTTAGGAGCGGAGGTCCCTGGGATCATCAAGGGAGAAAAGCGGAGAGCGGGGCCCTACCCAGAGAAGCAGTGATGCCAGAGATGGAGGAAGAGACGATGACATGGAGAGATGGAGCAGCTGGGGACTTTAGACCCAGAGAGGGAGAGGGGCTGTGTGTTGATGACTGGGGAGCAGGTCATCCACCTGTGGTTGGTTGATGATGCATGGAGGGGATTGTAATCATTGCAGTGAAATGATATACGATAGGATGAATGTAAAACTAATGTTCTCCCATGTAAACTATCACATTATTCACAATAAAACATTAAAAAGAAAAGAAAATTACAGCACCACATCCCTTCACACTCCCATAATTTCAACTACCATCTATACACTAAACTAGTTACTGTCAAGTTGACTCTGACTCCCAGGGAGTATATATGTGTGTCAGCGTAAAAACTGTGTTCCATAGGTTTTTCAAAGGCTGATTTCATCACCAGGCCTTTCTTCTGAAATGCCTCTGGATAGACTTGAACCTCCAACCTTTTGGTTAAGAGCTAATCACATTAACAACTTTCACTTTTACAAGAATTCTAAGTCTGTAATTCTGGATCACATTTCTCTCTTGAATTCTAACCTGTAAATCCATTACCCACTGAATATGTGAATATGAAAAGGTTCCTTAAATTCAACATGTCCCAAATTGTACCAAATATATCTTCACCCTCTCTTCTCAGTGTATTTTAAATTCCCCATACACTGCTTAATAAATGGTACAGTTATTCTTTGATTTTGAAGTCTGTCACTTTTTTAAGCTTTTTTCTTCCCACCTACACCATGTTTCTAATTCAGAGAAAACATAAAATAAAAGGTCAGCATAATAAACAAGAAGGGAAGAGATTACTATGCACTATTCACATTGTATTGCTTGCTACTGATAGTGGTCACTCACTAGATAAACACTGAATGAATAAATGAATGAATGAATGAATGAATGTAGTTTTAAGTAAGATACTAATTCCCAGAATTATAGACAATTAGAAAATGTTTACACATTCCAGAATTCTGATATGGAAGGTGACAGTAAACATATGATGAATGTTGATTCGTTAGTATAATGAAACAAAGATGTGTTTTGTCCCAAGAAAAGCTATATAAATGTAGTAGAGGTGAAACTAGCAAGATTTTTATGTCTCTTAAAAACAAACTAGAAGACTAAAACATAGTCTCTAAAATAAGCTGAAACCTGTAGTACTGTTCCAAGAATGTTTTAATGGAAGTTAGAAAAACACAAGTGGAGTATTAGACAGTAATTAAATAGTGTAAGGCAAGAAATACTACACCTAGCATACACAAGTAGGAATAATGTTGTTGTAATGTGCCGTTGAGTCAGTTCCGACTCATAGCGACCTTATATAGGGTTTCCAAGGAAGCAGTTGGTGGGTTTGAACTGCCAACCTTGTAGTTCACAATCCAGTGCTGATCCTATAGCACCACACCAGGCTTTATCTGGGGCGAAATAAAACATAGCTTTCTTTCTTATCTGGGGGTAAGCTCATTTAGATCCTTTGTAATTATGAAAGTATTCTCTTCTAGTACAGTGTGTTGGAATTTGATAGAACTGATTTTCCAGGTCTCACAAGTTTCCTGCCTTTGATAGGATCTTATAACTTCTCAAAAGTTATTTTAGTGGAAAATATTTGAGTTCCCCTTCTTGTACAGGTTTCTGGCTTACATAGGTTCTGGCTTTTGCAGGTTTTACTACATAAATAAATAATTCCTCTGCCTTACATAAATCTTTTGTTATATGTCTCTTGGGTATAAGTGATAATAAAATTCCTTTTTATGTTAAAAAGAAATTAGAATCAAGTTTCATATGACTTTTTATAGCATAAATGTATATACATAAATGTGAGAACAAAACTTTAATTTGTATATTTCAAATGTCATTTTTTCCTATACAGATATTTATTATTGCATAACACACACTGATTTTGTTTGATTACAAAATATTTCTTAATTTAACAGACATGGGAAATAAAGGAAAGTAAAAAAGAAAAAGTTAATTTTATGTATAGTCTTCAATTTTTTCCAGTTATATAGACACAAAAACTGTTTTCTCTGAATCATACAATATGAGCATTTTCCTAAGTCATCAAAAATTTGTTGAAAGCACCATTTCTAAGGTTGTAAAACTTTTTGATAACTATGAATGTCTTATAATTCTTTAAACCATTTTTCTACCTTTGGGTCTTTATTTAGGCTAACATTTTATAATAAAAATTACTCTATAATAAACATCTTTGTATGAATCTCTGAAATCTCCTTTGAGACAAGCTGCTTGACAAGGAATTTTCTTTTTGGTTTTGGATACATTTGTTATTGTTGCTAAGTGCCATCCATGGAGTCAGTTTCGACTCACAGTGACCGTGTACAGGCTTACTAAGAAGCAGCTGGTGAGTCTGAATTTCCAACCTTGTGGTTATCAGTCCAGTATTTATCCTACAGTGCCCTTGCCAAACTAATTTCTAGAAATGATCTACAAGGTAAGGAATTCTGTACGTCACCACTCCTCTACACCTATTATATTGTCATTACAAAGTCACAGACACTCTTCACTCAGGTTAATATATAGCTATCCTCTGTTGGTTTCAAGTTTTGTTGAGTTGGTTCTGACTCTTAGTGACCCTGTATAAGGCTTCTGAGGAGCAGCTGGTAGGTTAGAACCTTGTGTTTCAACCGACCTTATGGTCCAGTGCTGATTCTACAGCACCACACCAAGACTTCGAGCTTTCCTGTAGTTAGTGATTTACCCTGCCTTACCACTCCACCCCTGATAACCATTAAAGAATGTGTCTTTTTTTCTGTGAACTTTTTCTTGAATTTTTTTTATAATAGTTGTCTCATACAATATTTACCCTTTTGTGATTGACTTACTTATTTCATATAAACATAACTCTTCCACTTTTATAACTTGGGGGAAGGAGAAGACAAGATAAATAAACAAACTAGGTAATAAATGTTGTTGATGAGTGCCACTGAGACAGTTCTAACACACAGCAGCCCTGCATAGATGTGTCTAAGGAGCAATAAATAAATAAAAACAAAGCATTAGATAAATAGTAAGATAAATAAATAAATAAATATCAGTCAATGAAAACCCAATGGTTAAATCCACAAATGATCATGGAAATGGCATAGAGCCACCGAAGTTAAAAAATAAAAAACAAAGACAATCACAGCCATTTTTGACAGATTAAAAACGGTAAAAGAACATTTAAATTTTTGTTTCTTTTATGATCAGTGAGACTGAATATTTTTTAATATTAGCCTTTTTTGATAATTATGTATCTTTCCTGTTAATATATAAAATGGGAATCACAGGTTTTCTTATTTGTAAGACCTCTTTAAATATTATCCATTACATCTTTGATCAATGACGAGTTGTGTTGCTAATTGCAGTTCGAATATACCAGGCTGCTCTGTGAGAGAAAGATGAGGCGTCCAGATCCCGTAATGATTTGCAACCACGAAAACCCTATTTAGGGTTGCCATGAGTCAGAACTGACTCCACAGTACTCCACCTACCACCATTCTATCTATTGCCAATTTTACTCTAGGCTAGAGACCTGGTATGGCACTGTGGGTTATGCGTCAGAAAGTCTGAACTGCAAGGTCAGTGGTTCAAGCTCACCAGTTGCTCACTGGAAACCCTATACAAGGTTGCTATTGGTCGGAATCAACTCGAAGGCAGTTAACAACAAATTATCATTAAATTTTATGACACCCATTTATATATTATGATTTAAATATTTGTAATTAAAAGAATCTATTAATACACATATACATCTGTATTATTTTAAAAAATTAAAGATATATATATATTTGTTGTTGTTGTTGTTAAGTGCCGTCGAGTCGGTTCCAACCCATAGCGACCCTGTACAGGGTTTCCGAGGGTGTAAATCCTTACTGGAGTAGAAAGCCTCATCTTTCTCCCGCGGAATGGCTGGTAGTTTCGAACCGCTGACCTTAAGGTTCGCAGCCCGATTAAAGAATATAAATTTTCCTTTTTTATTCCCATTCATTTATATGCACATATTCCAAACTGGACTATGTAGCTTACGTATTAATTCTTTCAAATATTTAATATGTAATCACATATACATGATATAACATACAGAGCTTTAAATTTTGCCCTTTATATAAATGGAATCATGCTATTCATATTTTCAAATTAATTCTTCTATTAACATTCCTTGAGGAGTTTTTCAGCATGAAGAAAGTACTTTACATCAAGAATCAGTAAATATTTCTTGAATTAAATTATCAATGATAGTATACGGAGACTCATCTAATTATTTTAAATGGCTACAAGGCTGTTGTTGTAATAATTTATATTCATATTTCTATACATGTATCACTATTTTTCTAGAATTTAAATAAAAGCTACTGTATGGAAAAGAATGCTACATTTAATGTTTTTAAAACAGATGGCTGAGCTGACCTCAAAAAAATTGTATTTATTTATGGCAATAACGGTTTCCACTATATCCTTAACAATAGAGATTAGCTGTCACTTTAATTTTTATAAATTTCATGAGCAAAATCCCTAAATCTTTAATGTTTAAATCTGTATTTCCCAGTTCTTGGTAAGCATGAGCATCATTTTAACAGCTAATTTGTGCTACTAAAAAATTCTTGTTTGTACATTAAAACCCATCCACTGTCACTGAGATGACTTTGAATTACAGCAATCCTGCATACAGTTTCCACTGCTATACATGGCTTTATAGGAGCAGAAGCACATTACATATGTTTATTTCCTTTCCATAAAGGTGTTGTTTTGCAACTGATTCACAGGAGGCCTTTATAGATACTGTGTGTTAATTAATCATTTGCCTCTTTTAAATGTCACAAATATTTGTTTCTAGTGTATTGTTTCCAATTTTATATTGTATTTTGCTACAAAGAAATTTCAAATGATTAATATCTTATTTCATTTTGTCTTTTATTACTAGTCTGAAGTCATTTCCTATCACAAAATCAGTTTTTTATGTAACTTTTTTTTTGACATTTACCACTTTAATCCATTCAGAATGTCTCTGAAACATGCATGGTATGAAAAGCTAATCTATCACCTCCATTTATAAACCCTAATGTCTGTGATATTTTATTATAAACTCAATTCTTAAGTAAATTAGTTGCTATTTAAAATGCTTCTTTATTTCATAAATTTCTCTTTTTGTTCTTTTAAAGAATTTCAAACGTATTTCCATTATCGTAGTTTTAATGTCTATTCTAGTATTCTTTTAAGCAAGTCTCTTTATATTTACATTTGGTAAAACATTGTATATTTTTTCATTATATACGTATCTTATTAAGCTATTTCTAAGTGTTTAACATTCTTCTGGTATTCTTAATATTCTAAGAATATTTGTTGTTGTTGTTGTTAGGTGCCACTGAGTCGGTATCAACTCATATAGACCTTATGCACAGCAGAACAAAACACTGCCCGTAACCACACTACTCTTTCCACGCTTGAGTCCATCGATGCTGTCACTTTGCCAATCCATCTCACTGGGTTCTTCATCTTTTCTCTGACCCTCCATCTTATCAAACATGATGTCCTTCTTCAGCGACTGGTCCCTCCTGACGATATGTCTGAAGTCTGACAGACCAAGTTTGACTATCTTGGCCTCCAAGGAGCACTCTGGCTGCACTTCTTCCAAAACAGATCTATTGGTTCTTTTGGCAGCCCATGGCACTTTCAACATTCTCCTCCAATACCACAACTCAAAAGCATCAATTTTTTTAATGATCTTCCTTATTCACTGTCCAGCTTTCGCATGCATA
>NW_006408537.1:23409030-23429413 GCF_000296735.1 Chrysochloris asiatica | reverse complement strand
GATCCAAGAAGAATGAAATCCTTGACAACGTCAATCTTTTCACCGTTGATAAGAATGTTGTGTTCATTAGTCCAGTAGTGAGGATTTTTGTTTTCTTGACATTGAGATGTAATCCATACGGAAGGCTGTGCTCTTTGATCTTCATCAGTAAATGTTTTAAGTCCTCTTCACTTTCAGCAAGCAAGGTTGTATCCTCTGCATATCGTAGGTTGTTAATGAGTCTCCCTCCAATGCTGATGCTACATTTTTCTTCATATAACCCAGCTTCTGGGATTATTTGCTCAGCATACAGGCTGGTAGTTTAAAAAATAAACACTCAACTGAGGGCAACTAGGACACTAGATAAGATTACTAATATATGATGCATATTGTTGTTAGGTACCTTCAAGTCAGTTCCAACTCATAGTGACCTGTATAGGGTTTCTGAAGAGTGGCTGGTGGGATTGAACCTTCTGGTCCAGTGTTTATCCTACAGCACCGTATCATGCATATATACATATATAAATAAGTTTCTAAGGGAAAGGTAACTAACTTTTTAGATTCTCAAAGAGACCTTAGTCCTTATTTAAATTTACATGAAAAAATATCCAACTTCAAATATTTATTTTTGATTAATGATCAATGAATCTATTTTTTTCCATTAATGTAGTTCTTAGTTCCTGAACAACAAAAAAAAATCTCCATCAACATCAAGAAAATTCTCAATTTAATTAAAATGAACTGAAAAAATTGTGATATACATTGACATATTGAAATAAGGTAATTTTTCATTTTTAAATTAATTCTTTTATAAAAGTATGTAAATTTAAATGCTTAAAAATATCCTCAGAAACCCTGTTAATGAGCTAATAGAAAAAAAACTGTACATTTTTGATCAGCTAAATTGTCTTTCCTATTGCATTTATATAAACATTTAAAAGATTCATTTCATGTTAAAGTTGCAGTTTAAAAAGATAATTAGTTTAGATTTTCTCAGAAACCATGTGAATAAGAAACAAAAAGCACTTGATAATGTGAATTTAGAAATTCAGGTACCTTAACTTCTTCACATAGTTCAGTAAGTCGGCCTTCTACATCCATTTCCTCTGAAAGGAGTAAACAGTAATTAGAGGAAATATTTCAATATTAGGTATGAAATCATATACATGAATCAAATTTCTTTAAAAAGCCAGAAGACTGAGAAGTATCTGTACTATATTGACCAAATTAAATTTCAATGTGGCATATTTTCAAACACATTTATATTGATAATGTAACAACTAAGACTTAAAATCTGTTGTGATTATTTAAAGTCATGTGCTTCAGTTTTTGCAAAAGGCTAACAATGTCACAGAAATACTGATGACTACAAGCCTAAGTAAGAAGTTGTATGATTCTGCCACAGACAAAACACGTAATTAGATTTTACTGCATTTCACAGTTTGTAATTTCCAGTAAAAGTTTAATATTTTGCCTCATAGCAGGCTTATCCTGCCTTTTGCAAATGTTACTGCTAAGAAGTTCAAGCAAAATAAATTTTTATAACTCAAATATATTTTAAACCTATGTGGAATGTGGAATATTTAGTGAAAGTAAATATAAAATCTGTTTCAATAAAGTAAGTTTCTAACTTAGTTTAAAAGATTCAGTTTTCCTTAAGTCATTTTTAAGTTGAAGCAAATTTTTACTACACAATCTCTCTTGCCTTTTAAAAAAAATATAAGTTATTAACTGCCTATAAAGGACAAAGTCTAAAGATTCGTGATTTTTTTATAGGAAAGAATTCTATTAAGGTCTGAAATATCATCTTTAGATATATTTAATTTTTAAATAGAAATCAAACTAAAATGAGTTCCTTTGAAAGATTTACAGAAGTTTAGTTACAATAAAACAAAATCCCATAATCTTGTTGCTGAGAGACACTTTGTCATTCTCACACAAAAGCAAGAATATATTCTTTGATAGCTCTGAGTTCATCCATCAGCTCACTATCTCATAAGGTTAATGTTTACTGTATATTAAAAAAAATTATAAACATTTAAATTTGTTAAAATAAGTTGTTATGGTTATATGGCAAATAGTACAATCAAGTTATAATGTGACCAACAAATACTTTGCTGAGGAATAAAACTAATAGGACACATACATACTTTGTGGTTTCTAAAATATATAAATAACACTGTATTTGAACATACACCAAGAACTTGGTGGTGTTACATAGTTTGCTAATTTGGCCAATTAACTGACAACTAGAGAAATTCACTAAGGATTTGCAACTAATGTTATCATCAGATAAATCAGTGGTTTCTAATATTATGTTTCCCAAGAATAAAAAAAAAAAGTAGGCCCTGTATTAAAACCACAATTTCCAAATGCCAACATCTGCTTTTGCATTACTCATGCTATTTTCCCATGACAGATAAAAATCAATACAATTTGTCTTAGCAGGTTATATAACCAACCTCTGAATTAAAAAACCAAAAAAACCCAATTTTTAAAAGTTTTAAGCTTTGATACTTATTTTAATCTTTACATATAAGATACTAAGTGCACACACTGGTAAATTTAGACTTTGGCAAGTGGGAACAACTTCACTGTAAACAACATAGTGTAAGAGCAAAACTTAATTTCAAAATCTTAAATCAAAATAATTTTAAACTAGAAGCCTTAAATTCCATGCTTATTTTTTTCTTTTTAAAATGACATACACAGGCAGCCCCCAGATTACAAATGAGTTCAGTTCAAAAGACCATCTTAAGGCAAATTTGTATATAAGTCCAGTTAGGTAAGCTTTGCATCTAATGTGAGTTAGTCAAATGTTTATCTTGGTACATAGTGTACCTTTCAATTCATTGCTGTTGTTAAGTTCCATAGAGTTGGTTCTGATTCATAGCGAATTCAAAGCCTGTTTAGGCTTTCTGAGGAGCAGCTGGTGGGTTTTAACAGCCATCCTTGTGGTTTGCCATCCTAGGTTAACCCTATAGTGCTACAACAGGAATCTATGCATAAAAAACATTAAAGAAGCACTTCCAGATACACTAAGATATCTTTTACATAATACGGTAATAATAAGAATGTTTTGATACATATTGCAAAATAGCATCCATTAGTCATTATGAACCCATTGAATGTGCCTCGAATTTTGGTTGGTTCACAACTATGGGTTGCACATATAAGTCAGATATTCATAACCTGGTGATTGCCTGTATGTTCATTTATATAGTTTTATAAACATCTATAAATGTGATCATTATTTTATAAAAAAATTTTTGGGCCTTGGTTCCTCCTGCTAATCAAAAGTTAAAGTTGAGAACATACCCTTCACTATTTTTCAGATGTATACATCAATATATGGAGTCCTGGTGTGGCACTATGGGTTAATGCGCTTGACTGCAAAATCAGTTTGAACTGCAGGATTGGCAGTTCAAGCTCACCAGCTGTTCCTTGGAAACCCTGTACAGGGTTGCTATGGGTCAGGACTGGTCAACGGCACTAACCAACAATAACAACAACACACCAATTTATGGAAGTTTTCAAGTCATTTTTATTTTTTATTTTTTTTTGCAAAAATGGGATTGTATTTTATATATTTTTATGAATTTTTTGTTTTTCTCTTAACAGTACTCCATAGAGCTTTGGCACCTAGTTCTAGAACATTGTTTTAGATGGCTATGTCCAGGTGCATGCTGTAGATGCATCATAATTTATTTCATATTCCATTCTTTCCCCAAATGATGAGCATTTATCTTTGTTTTCAGAGTTTTCCCACTAAGAACAATGTCTGAACACACATTTTCACACAGAAGTAGAGTTACAGGGTCAAAGAGTCCATGAACTTAAAATTTGTTTTCTAAATCTATTCATCATGGACTTCTGGTGTGGCACTGTAGAATCAGCATTGAACTGTGAACCACAAGGTCGGCAGTTCAAATCCACCAGCTAGCTGCTCCTTGGAAACTCTATACAGGGTTGCTATGAGTCAGAACTGACTCTATGGCACTTAACAACAACAACATTCATCCATACACTCTTTCAACAGATATTTGTAACATAAGCTCAGAAAATGCTAGCATAATGCTAACTTTTAGAGTAAAAGATACCTCAATAAAAGTATTATTTAGCTAACTATATTATGTAGGCAGTCCCCAGGTTACAAATGTCTGGCTTACTGAAAATCCATAGTTATGAACCAACTCTCATAAAGCCTATTATATTAAAAAGATAAATATAATGGTTCATAACAACAGACACTACTTTGCAAATGTATATGAAAATATTATTACTACTGTATTATGTTAAAGATGTTTTAGTCTTTTTGGAAGTGTTTCTTTAATGTTTTTTATGCATAGACAAGCACAATATATATTATATAATAAGGCAAATTTTGACTGTTATTAGATACGAACCATACCTAAATATTCTGCCTTACATATTAATCTTAATTAAACACAGACAGGAATTCATTTGGTCTCCGGGACTACTTGTAGTTCAGTTCTGAATCAACCCTTTTCTGCTCAACTTGAAACGGACCGATATTTATGTATTTTACATGTAAAATACATTCTATAAAACCATTTAGAATGCATACACATCAATTGATAGGAATTGGCAATACAATAGTTTAAATTAGAAGTATATTTTAATTGCTAAAAAAGAACACTAAAGCATATCATATATACTAATAATTTGACACTGTAAATTCTTAAATTTTATACTTACTTAATACAAGAATATAAAAATATTTAAAAAGAATAACTACAAATACTTACAATGACTTTTAAGTTTTCTTTCTTTCTTCCATTATAAGAAAATAAGTTTTATCCATAATGATTTTAGTGAAAATGGACCTAACGTTAATATTTTTGAGTAGTGGTCATGCGAGAAATGTTGAAAAACATTTGAGCTCTTCAAGTTCTCTTTGCTCATACTTTTGAAAACTAAGAAACAAATGTTGTAATTTTATGCTATTTTTAAATTTCTCATTATAATTTGGGATGGTTGATTGGGATTATGGATTTGGGATCATTGAAAACAAAGTAAAAGCTTTCAGTATGCTTATCATAGACAGTTAATGAAATATTGCTTATATTAAAAAGCAAAAATCCAAAAAAAATGTAAATATAGCAATAAAATAATAAGATAAAAATTTTTTTTGTTAACATATGTAACATATCTGGAAAATAGAATTTTTTTCTCTCTACAATAGTAAAACTAAATGCAAATTACCAAAATAAAAACTCAAACACAGATAATGAGAATGTTTACCTTCTTTACTTTAAAAATGTATGAAACTAGTTTCAATTTTTTATCACTTATTTATTAGGCCTATACAAAGATAAATAACTTTGACCAAATTGAAGGAAATATTCAAGCAGCAAATTCTGGCACTTCACATGGTTTTCAAGTGTTCTTTAAAAGAATTCTAGAAAGTATATGGAAAAATCCAGAGACACTTCCATTGACTAGTTCCCAGTTTTAAATATAAACTTCAATATAAACTAATTTTAAAATTAGCCAAAGCTTACCTACAAATCAGATTTGTTCTAAAAGAAAATTCTAAAATGAATGGTGAAGCATATTATATTAATAAATATCTACTTAATTAAATGAAAGGGAGTATTGACTTAACCTACTTGTAAACATACCTAGACAGGTGTCTTTCTGGGTTCGTGGCTGTTTTCTTCTGAGAAGGCGTTCATATAGGACCTGCATGTTGGCCTTGGCTATTATAAGGATTGCACACAGCACTAGTTACTATACTCCTTTTTCAACATTATTTATTAGAATGTTCCAACTTGTTAGTAATAGACTTTATTATTGTATACCGGATAGTGCAGTTAGATTAGAACACTAAGCAGAATCTTTCAGTTAGTTAATTAGTTTACTAGAATTACAAATGATGTACATTCAAGTTTTGTTTGGTTTTCTACTTAAATGTATGTGGCACTCAACATTTAATAATCAAGTATTATTTTTATATTTTAACTTCTTAGACTCAGATTTTTAGAGTTGGCTATTATCCTAGAAGTCAGCTAGATCAACCCTTTATTTTTATAACTGCAGACACTGAGAATCAGAAATATTATGTGACTTGCCAAGTCTAGATTTCAGGACCTCTGACTCTCATTTTCTCTAAGTGCTCTTTGCACCAAGCCAATATTTAACTATATGTCATTAAAAAAAAATGTACATCATTTATTTAAAGAAAAAAAAAAAAAAAAAGGCAAAGTTAGAAAGAAGAATTCAAGGCATTATTTTAAGATAGGGAATAGAGTTTAGATAAAATTTTAAAGCATGTCAGGATTTAAGACTGAAATATATGCTTATTTGAAAATTCAAGCTAAGTGTTAAATAACAAAATAAAATAAAATAATATATTCTCTAATCAAGAACTACTTTGTATGTACTTATTAAAACTGGTGAGTACAGTGATCTTTAGTCAACAGTGTATCATGAAAATACACTTCAGCACTTATAATTTTATTTTGATAAGATAAAAAATAAATAACTATAATAGTCCAGAATGTGCAATACTTTTATTTTAAATAGTTAATAGCATTTTAGATGTTCTCTTAGAAGACATATTTAAAAGTAAACTAAATTTTACAATAAACAGAAGAGAAAATATAAATGTAAAGGTTTAAAACACAAAATATTATAATTTGTTTGGTAACTAAAATCATGAATCATTTATTATTAAAGATGAGTCTTGATTTAAAAATTCCTAAAAACTGCTAGAAATTATGTGTTACTGATTATGCTTTTTGTATGTACAACAAAATCAGTATTTTGCTACTTCATCCATGCATCCATTTATCCAGCACACAGATTTTTAGTAACTATCATATGTAACATACTAATAATTTCATTTGATAGCTATTTAATCATGTAAAATGAAGTCTGCATTTAGGTTAAAATTTTATTTTCTGATAAAAATATAATAAAATTATTCGAAGTAAAAGTTACATTAATTTAATCATAACTCCTAAAATTAAATTTTAAGGGATCTCTTAATTATGCTAACTTCTATATTACAATTCAAAGTTCAAAGCAATATAGGACAGAAAAGCCAACCTACTTGTTAACTGCCTAATGAACACATGAGTTATCAAGTTGAAGTTAGATTAATGAATAAGCAATAAAGTGCTGTAGTCCTGGTGTGCTGCTATAGTATAATCCCTGAATTGATAACTGCATGGTCAGCTTTTCAAACCCACCAGCTGCTCCTTGGAAACCAGGTAAGTCGCTAAGAGTTGGAACTGTCTAGATAGTACTTAACAGCAACAATAAAGTGCTAACATTAAGCTATTTGAAATAAAACTTTACCTTTGAAACATAAACTTATTTCTTATTTAATTACTAATTATGAATTTCATCAGTGAATTTACTTTCCCTAATTGGATATATTTTGGTCTAAGTTAAAATATACCTCATATATTTTATCATTAAAAAATATTACAGTTGGAAATGATATGCAGATGAACAGGCTCATCTTATATTATGTCACAAGAAGCTCCAGTTTGCTGGGTGACTCTGCCCTGCCAATCCCAATGCTGAAATGATAAGTTATTATTGTTGTTGTGAGAGGGAAAGGAAGAGGAGAGCTCCACGATCTTTAGTGACAGAGACTCTATACTTTCCTCAACACTGAGCACATTACCTGACACAGCAGGTGCTCATAAAAATTCCCAGAGCATTACACTGACAAATAATCTGACTTCTAGAGTTCTTTACCCTACACCCTTTTGTATGTCTTCACTTTTCTTCCTTATTCCTCCACTACATCTGATTTCTTTTGATCTTTCTACCTTAAGGAATGGAAATCACTTTCTGTTTATGGTCTCAAAGCTACTAAGTGATAGAAATGGCCTCAAACGTGTACACTAAAACACTTTAAAATAACACTACCCTTAATTTTCCTATAGCATCCTTTTCAAAACCACTGACAAATTTTCTTGTAGAAATACCACTACACATGCCTTTTACGTTTCACTCTACTATGTTTTATGATACTGCTTTTTCAGACAGATGATGCTGTCCTTCATTTATATTGTGGTTTAACAGCTTTGTGGTCTGGTCATTGAACTTAACTAAAATTTATAACATTATTCTACAAAATAGTTTTTGAGCACCAAAGAAACAAATTAGGGAAATTTTTGGAGGATAATTAATTGAAAATAAGAGATAGTCTATTTTAAAAATATATAATTTACATTTTGAGGTAGTAGTTTCCTACAGAATTTTCCTGAGAGACATAGAGGGGAGCTAAGTACATGAAACAGCAAACAAAAGAGTATTTCAGACCCTAACAATCAAAAAGCTATCCTTTCCACATTACCATGAAAGCATACCTGAGCAAAGAAGAATAAACAAATGTTCCTGTTGTGTACTTTGTATAAACTGGGATAATATAAGGATTCCAGCCAGTCAATTTAGTGAAACCTGTGCTTAGTCAAATATGACTTATGGAATGAATGAAATCTACTGGAATAGTTGCTGACCGGCAGCAGCAGAATATCCAGCATGATTCTATAAATAAATTTAAATGAAGAAAAAATTCTTACAATTTCTAATAATTTTTTGTATCTCCAAACATGCAACTATAAAATTATAAAGCCATCTAGTTAATCTCAAAGCTAACAACTACCTTCAATAACAATGACCAGAGATTTCATTGCTATTGTTAAAATACTGAGATTGTTGATGAACAAAGGAACAGACAAAGAAGACTGACTGACTTATGTAAATTTAAAAAGCTATTCCTAAGACTTCTGGGGAAAGATGGTAGAGCAGGCAGATGCACTGAGAAGACCCTCTGAAACACAGACATGGGAGATCCAGTGAAATAGATATAGATGGTGATCCTGGAACTCTGAGCTTCAGAGGGTAGGACAGAGAAGTGGACTGAGTACCCACTAAAAGACAAAGTGGAACAGGAACAGTGGGAGAAAAGAAAAGAAAAGACTATAGGGTAGCTTAGATGGTACAGCCATCGTGAGTCCTAGTGTAGTATTGTAGGACGAACCACAAGAGTAGAAGCCTACCACAATATCAATAGTTCCAACCCACCAGTCACTCCTTGGAAAACCTAGCCAGGGTTGCTATGAGTTGGAACAGACTTGATGGCACTAAACAACAACACTGACATGGTTGCTTGCAAGCACAAGATCTGGCTGGAGGTTGGCAGCAGGTGGTGGTGGTGGTTATGTGCTGTGGAGTCGATTCCAACTCATAATGACCCTGCACAGGGTTTGCGAGGCTGTAAATCTTTACAGGAGCAGAAAGTCTCATCTTTCTCCCACAGAACTTCTGGTAGTTTCGAACTGCTGACCTTGAGGTTAGCAACCCGACATGTAACCACTACGCTACCAGAGCTCCTTTCCCTTTGCGCCCATGCTCTTCTGCTAACCAGGGGATGGTCAGTCCCCACTCTGCACAGTCTCTGTTCTGTCTGGGGTCAGTCACTCAAATGGCAGCGTGCTCCTCTTTCTGGAGGCGTATGAACATGCCTGAACTATGTTACACAAAACCATGTAAACACAAAACCAAGTTCATACTACCAGTCTCTACCATATCCACTAGGAGAGAATGCACAAATATACAATAATTAATTAAATATAAATACAACACCACAATGTCTCTAAGAAAACAGAACATTTCAGATTACATGAAGAAACAAGACAGAGTGCCTCAAGCAAGTCACCAAAATACAGAGTCACAAATGTAACACCAGAAATGTTTTGGGGACTACTTGATAAGGCATTTAAAAAAAAGTGATTTAGACACTTTGAACTAATGGAGACAATGATCAAGAAAACTACAGATGAAATAAAGGAAAACAGAAAAAATTAGAAGAATTTTGGAAACAAATTGAAAAAATTAATGAATAAATAAAAACTATACAAAAATAGCAATTAGAAAGCCCAAAGATTAACACTAAATTGTCTGAAATACACAATACACTGAAAGAGTAAAGAAGGATAACTGAATCAAAGGAAAGCCGAATTAGTGAGCTTGAAGACAAATCTCTCAATACTCATCTGCTAGAGGAATAATCAGGAAAAAAAAACACAAAAACCCAAAATTCTAAGAAAGCCTAAGGTTTATGTGGAATATTATTCAAGAGGATGTCTTGGTGTGGTGCTGTATGATCATCACTGAACGGCTAACCATAAGACTGGGTAGCAATAAAGAATAACTTACATGTGATTGGAATTCTGTAACAGGGAGAGACAAAAAACAAAACAAAAACAAATGAACCAGAATATGATATAAGGCTTGTTGATAGAAACCTTCCCTAACATCATGAAAGACAAGAAGATAGCCTTTTCAAGAAATTTTACAAAGTCCAAACAGGATAGATTCCAAAAGAAAATCACCAAGATACAATATAATCAAAATTTTCAAAACCAAAGACAAAGTAAGAATCTTAAGAGCATCTCAAGGAAACCAAAAAGTTACCTATAAAGAACTAGTCAGACTATGTTCTGATTTCTCAGCAGAAACCATGCAGGTAAGAAGACAGTGGAATGACATATATAAACCTATGAAAGAAAAAACTGCCAAGCAAGAATTATATACCTAGCAAAACTGCACTTTAAATGTGACAGCAAAATTAGGTCATTCAAATAACCGGAAATAAAAAATAATTTGTAGAAATCAGACCAACCTTACAAAAAATTCTAAACGGAGTTCTCTGGACTGAGAACCAACAACAGCAGACAACAACCTGAAATTAAAATGCATGACAATATCACCCAGAACTCAACCAAAATATATTGTCGTTGTTAAGTGCCATCAAGTCATGTCCAACTCATAGTGACCCTGTATAGGGTTTCTGAGGAGTGACTGTTGAGTCTGAACCATCAATCATGCTATTCTAATCGACCTTATGGTTCAGTGCTTATACTACAGTGCCACACCAGGACTCAACCTAGATATGCTCTTGTTGTTAAATGCTGTAGAGTCGATTCCGACCCATAGTGACCTTGTATAGGGCTTCCAAGGAGAAGATGGTGACCTTGAACCGCTGACTTTGCAGTTCAAACGGCTTTGCAGTCTGGTGCATAAACCCACAGCACCACACTAGGACTCCCAACCTAGACATATAAGTATTCAAAGTAAAACAGACCTAACAAGACTGAAAATAGAGAACCAGAAAGGTTATAACAAAAAACATAATGTAAAAAGAGGGAATACTGTAGTTACAGAATTTCCTAATGAAGAGGAAATTGAAGAAATTTCAGGAAAACAAAATAAATAAATATAAACCTAACTTTAACCCTAAAAAATATACCAAGCCTTACTCTGAGCCCTAGTCCAACCCTTACTCCTAACAGTAACCCTAGTTCTAACCATAACCTAAACACTAAACAAAGTCCTAGGCCTAACCTACACTTAGTCATAGTTCCAATCCTAACCTTCACTCCTTACTCCTACCAACACCTCCGAAAGTTATTCATGATTTATCCAAGTACGGCTCTGTATGATAAGCAATGGACTGTAAACCACAGGGTCCACAGTTTGAGACCACCAGCCACTCCATGAGAGAAAGATGAGCCTTTCTGTGCCTGTGAAGATTTAGTCTTGGAAACACTATACAGGGACACTATGAATTGGAACTCACTCCACAGCACTCAGCAACAATAACATAATGATAAAAAATTTATTATAAACAGAGATGATCTGAACGTGCTTTTATGATAAGCTATTAAGCTAATATTTAAAAATAAAAGCCTACAAAACTATTATTAAAAGTTTGAATAAAAACCCATTTGAATAATTATAATAATTTATTTTCTGTGAAATGATGTAAGTAAAAGAATTTTGCAAACAAGTGGCATACAAAATCATGGCAATATACACTAAAACTGAAATTTGATGTTTTTGATTTAATTAACTATTAAAATGGCAAAACACTAGGCAATTAATGCTAGTATTCCCCAACGTGAAATAACAGGAATAGAGATTTAAGATCACTTGGCTCTGTAGGATAACACTATACTGCAAAACACAAAGTTGGCGGTTTGAGCCCACCAGCTACTCTGCGGGAGAGAAAGATAAGGCTTTCTGCTCCCACAAAGATGCACAGCTTTGGAAATCCTGTATAAGATTGATATGAATTTGAAATGACTTGATGGCACTGAATAACAACACCACCAAAGCCAAATGTATATATAAAATGTCCTAAATACCTACAATCTGAATACACTAGCTAAATAATTGGAGGTATGGATTTGATTTAACATCCCAGAATGCTATAGATAATTATTTGCTTTCTAGTATGCTTTCTCGACGGCACCTACAACAACAACAACAAGTATGCTTTCTGGTTATATTTTAAGAACAGTATATGGACAAACATGCTTTTTAAAAATCTATCAAGACTCATTTCAAATTTAACACTAAGAAGTTATTTTCAATATTACTTGATAAATTTTTCAAACTGAAGAAAATGAGTATCAAGGATTGAAAAAGATGGAATTGAGAGAGTAGAAGGAAAGCACATAAACATTAAAGTGTTAGTATAGAAAAACTATGCTGATAACTAGTATTATAAGAATGGAGAGGATGAATTAAATTATAGGATAGGTCTGGCTACTTTTAACATACCCAGTTCTAGTTTCTGACAAGAGGGAATCTCTTCTGTTACCGTAATGAAGTAGCTGTGCAATCCTTTGAAAGCTAGCAGCAAAGTGGCACAAAGTGTATAATGAAAATTATAAGCATGATGTAGGAAGGATTCTGCAATGATGAAACTGCATCCCTAAAAAAAAGAACAGATTTGGGGGAACAGAATGGTTAGTAACCAAAAATCTTAAAGGATTATACTTCAATATTAGGAAAATCCACCCCAATTTATTAGTTATTCTAAAATATAAGAGAATTTAGAAAAAATTTAGAGTTGTTCACCCAAAGAATTTAAACATATAAAATGCAACTCTAGTAATTTCAGTTACGGAAGACTCTTTAAAAAAAAAAAAAAGGATGTAAAATTATATTGTTTTGATAATTTGAGAATCAAATTATATTTGGACTGAGGGACACATACGCTACATATGCTTTTATAAGTCCCCTTTTCTTCCAGGACAGTAATGGCTGTAACTGTACTACCTCAGGTTGGGTCTCAACTATGGCAACTGATTATAACTGTTTTATTAAGGGAGCAAGGGATAACGGTAGCAAGTTATAAAGTCACTGGGCTGCCAATTGAGGTCTCTATCCATTAAATCTGGTGAAACTTTAAAGTATCAAGCTAGTTTTTTCAGTATCAACAACTAAAATCACCCAATTTGTTAAGATCATGTTCAAAGAACATCGGTATGTTGTTGGGTTCAAATAACTAATAAAAGGAGTATCACAGTAAGAAATAAAATAGTTGAAAAAAGAATTTATAAACATATTCAGGTCTTACATCTGGTGACAACTGTTTTGTGTAGTTAATACCAAAGACCACACTTTCAAGAGTAGGAATCAAAGAATCTTTGTTTTGTGCTGGTACATTTCTGTTTAACCAAGTAGTCTTCACAGAACGAGGAAAGCTGGAGGAATAAGTATTACATTATGATTATCATAATAGTCTACTTAAACTTAAGCTGAATATTTATTAACTAAATCTTACAGGATGAAAATAAAGAGCAAAGAGTATGTCATGTTATGAGTTCTAACATATTCTTAATAATTATTTTAATAATTTGATTATGAAGAGACACAGTGATTATTAAAAAATTAAGCTAGATGCTTGATATTACTTCTCTACGGTTGGGATTCAGGAAGTCTCAAAGGATACTAAAGAGAACACAGGATAGGATCCAAAGTGACTAAATGACAAATGGGTATTAAGCTTTAATTTGGAAGCACTGATCAGTCAGAGCTGGTTCCCAAGTTTTAAAAAGTTAAAAAAACCAAAACAGGCTACTTACAGAAATACAGAGCTCCCACTAACATGTAAAAAGAAAACTTACTCAATAGTTAGATGTCTCCATTTCTCAAAACTAGGATTATTTCCTTTTCTTAATTCTCTAAAAGACTATGTGTTCTATTAAGATAACCTTTATAAATGCTTCAAGGCACCATCTCAATCATATATGAACTACTTCTATTATTATTAGCAATCTATTACTGCTGCCCTGGAGTTGATCCTAACTCATGGCGACCCCGGCGACCCCATGTGTGCAGAGTAAAACTGCTCCAAAGGATTTTCCAGATTGTGACCTTTCAGAAGCAGATCACCAACTTAACTTTCAAGGCAGCACAGGGTAGTTTGGTAAGTACTCAAGTGCTTCATCATTTGCACTACCCAGAAACTCCTATAATATTACATTTAGTATTCTACAAATTTCATAGAATAAGAGAAATATTTCTGATTGAATGTTTAAAAATAAAACAATTATATTTGAGATAAAGCACTGGTAATTATAAGTATGCCAAAGCTTTTGGATTAACAATTTGGAAAAAAGGGAAAAGATAGAAAAGTAAATCATCTTTGCCATAAGCAGAGAGCAGCTTTCATTTGCAAAATCAATTTGCTTTGCTAAACAATATATCTATATTCCACCAGAGAAGGGATTCTCAAGTCATTGGTAAATTTCACTTGCTCTGATGTCTTTTTCAGAATTGAGTCATAAAAGTTGTCCTTAAAAAAAAAAAAAAAAAAAATCAAATAAGGAATAGATCAGATAAAAAAACAAGCAAAGAAGTCCTTATCCACTTTTTTTAAATGCCTGATTAATACCTATAGTTGGGTTGGTCACAGAAACTGTTTTAAGTGAAAATCAGCATGAGAAAAGGCAAAATTCAGAACTAACTTTTTTTTTTTCATTGTTTTTATAGGAGAGAAAAAAAAATCCACCTATAGTGAAAAGGGTCAATTAAGTTAAGTCTCTCCCCAGAGAATGCCATTTAGAGATCACTCTGTGAAGTGCATTCTCATGAATTCAGTAAACTTTCTGCTAATTAAAAAAATTAATTCACCTATAACAAAACTTCAAGAGCAACTTGTTGAAGCATAAACAGTGAGGAATATTACCCTTAACATGACCCCTTTACCAGCATCACCAGCAAAAAGCTTATTTTTACCTTTTCTTTGCTTCCAGTTTCCAACCTCTAATTTATAGGCAAAGAAAGGCAAGGAAAGACACTGCTTTCTTTCCCTGGCGAGTTCTAGCAGCAACAGAGGTGATAAAAGGGCTTAGGGCAGCTAAGTAAAGACCAGCAACCTCAGCTGTTGCAGGCACCTCATTTTTATCTCCAGTCACTAACCAGAGCCAACAGTTAATCCTCTTGGCTTCTGATTCTGAGCCAAAAATGTCTTCTGCTTGCAGTAAACGGTCTCTAGGAGATGAGCTGCCCCTTTCTCCTAATAGTCTGTGGCAAAAAATGCTGCATTGCAAGAGGAAACACACATTGAACTCACCAGGATTAGTGTGTAAATATCACTATTCTTTAATTAAGGTTTTACAAAGTAACATTAATAATCTGAGCTAACCTCTATGAATAGTGTGTACATTTCAGGAGTGACACAGTAAAGATCTATAAACACAGTCTTGGTGAGTTTTAAAATAGGAATGGTTCAAACAGTTTATAGGGATTCTTAATGAAATGACACAAAGCAGATTCAGAAAACTACAGGAATTTGTTTTATAAAGAAAGAAACTTTCAAGTATTAAAACTTAAGGTGCAATTCACATAAAAGTAATATGGCATATTTCTTTTTTGACAGTTACACTGATCTTACTAGGAGCTCTGGTAGTGTAAGTGGTTACGAATCGGGCTACAAACCGCAAGGTCAGCTGTTTGAAACTACCAGCTGCTCTGCAGGTGAAAGATGAAGCTTTCTACTCCTGTAAAGATTTATAGCCTCGGAAACCCTGTACAGGATTGCTATGAGTTGGAACCGACTCCACAGCACACAACAACAACAACTGATCTTACTAGGGCATAAAAAAGACAAAGCAAGCTGTCAGGAAAACAAATTTCTTCCTTACCCTGTGCTCTAACTTAAGGGTCAAGATGACCTTTATATTTGGGATCATGAGTAACAAAATGGAAGAGGTTTTTGATTACAGTTTTGAAAACAAAGGAAAGAGCTATGTCACAGGAGGTTCTTGTTACTTGTAGTCAATATGCTAAATTGTATCAGCATCTGTAAATACCGAGAATAATTCTATAAAATTTATATATATACTCAGATTTCTGATAAAACCAGCTTATCATATCCCTTATACATCATCCATAATACTAGCTGTATGAAATTGTAAAGCAGACAATTCAGAAGCCAAATCAAATATTTTTCACATAACTTACTGATTTTAAAAAGTGTTCATAACACAAAGATGATGATTTGTTATAAAAAGTTAAGAGAAAAATTGTATTCTTACATCAGTAAGACAATCCATTTCCTCATGGAAGTATATGGTAAAAAAATAATCACCCCAGTGCATTTATTATGATCCATAATACTATATTTTTAAATGAAATGGTACATAATATAGTTTAAAAATCATAAATCTGTAAAATTGGTTAATAACATAGAAAACAGTATCAGTATAGATTTCAGATGATGAAATTAATCTATTCAGCGAAGAGACCAAGGTAAAAAACATGAAAAGCAAATGCACTTTGCCAGACAATAAGTAATTACAACATAGTATTACATGAAAACACAGAAACTAACTAACTAAATAACTGCTGTGCAGTTATTTTCCAATGGCATTATTTTGGGATTGACAAAAGATTGCTCCATATTTCTATAATGAAAAATTACCAATCTAATGCTCCCATAATCTTAATTATTATTTTAATACAAAATAAAAGTATTATTAATAATTATAAAATTAGAGATTCCTTACTATTAGTGTGTATATGTATATTCATCAGTGTATATGTTTTCACTAATAAAATGAAAGACATTACATTAATAAGCACTAGAGTACTATTTAAATTTACCTTATTAGTGGTTGGTGTAGTGCAACCAGTGATGCATGGACTGTGACAGATACAACAGAAAGGTGGAAATAATCAAACATAACATTAACATGATGATGTAGGCCTCTATGGAGGCTAAAGTGCAGCTTCAATGTTCGGCTACTTATAAGTTGCATGGCGTTCAAGTCATCTGCCCTATAAAAAGCAATGCATTTGCATGTAAGATGCGATATTTTATAAAAGCCAATTATTTATCAAGTATTTTAAGCTGTCAAAAACATTTAGTTACTTAATCACTTTCTAAAAACTTGAATAAGTAGTCATTAAAGCATCAAATTTGTTTAGATGATACATGAAATCTAACAGTAAGAAAATAATCATTTACCAATCCGTATTATGTTTCCTTTTTCATGAATGCTCCTGTAACATGAGCCACTCAGAAATATTAAACTAAATTTTACACCACAGGGAATACTACTGATTACAAAGTGGCAGTATAAGATAACAAAAGGAACTATGGGTCGGAATCGACTCGACAGCACTTAACAACAACAATAACAGTCAAACCCTATTTTAACAAACCCCAAAAGATAATTCAACTTAATTTTACTGATTTTTTACCCAAAATTTTACCCAAAAGATAATTCAACTAAATTTTCTTATTAACTGCTGCTCTAAAACAAACCACTAGCAGAAAACTTGACTACAGATATTTGTTGTTGTTGCTGTTAAGGGCTGTGGTGTTCGTTCTAACTCATAGTGATCCTGTACAGGGTTTCCAAGGCATTTGAGCTAACAACCTGGTACATAAAACCGACTTGAAGTCAAGTGCACTATGCCACAGTGCCACACATTTGGTCTGTCATTAAATTTACATGGAGAAAAATACTGAAACAATGCCATAAATAATACATGAAAAAATTCTTACTTCTCAATGATAATGAAGAGAACATCTAGACTTTCCAGTAATGTGACTATTAGTCACTTAACACTATATGCTATCTGAATTTATGTATAATACCCCCCACCCTAAAATAAAACCTCTAAAACTGGACTCCTGTTGTGGCGCTGTAGGATCAGTACAGGATTGCGAAACACAAGGCTGGAAGTTCAAACTCACCAGATGCTCCTCAGAAACTCTATATAGGTCATTATGAGTCAGAATCGACTTGATGACACTTAACAACAACAGCAACATATCTAAAACTGGAGCCCTGGTATGATGCTGTAGAATAAGCACTGGACCACTAACCACAGAGTCAAGAGTTCAAGACCACCAGCTGCTCCTTGGAAACCCTATATAGGGTCATTTTAATAAGGAACTGACTCAATGGTATTTAGCTACAATAACATATCTAAAACTTCATTTGAAAAGAAAAACAAAGACAAAAACCTCCAACAGTAAACTTGTTATATAAATCGCTGATTCTTATTTTAAATAAATAAAAGCATAATATGTCCCTAAATTATAGGTCTATTTTCAGGTGTGTGGGAAAGTTCAGTGTTGTTGTTGTTGTTAGGTGCCATCGATTTGGCACTGACTCATATCGACCTTATGCACAGCAGAACAAAACACTCCCTGATCCTGGGCCAACCTCACTATCGTTGCCACACTAGAGCCCACTGATACTGCCACTTTGCCAATCCATCTCGCTGAGGGGGTCTTCCTCTTATTCTCTGACCCTCCACCCTACCAAACATGATATCTTTCTTCAGCGACTGGTCCCTCCTGACAATATGTCTGAAGTATGAGAGACAAAGTTTGGCCATCCTGGCCTCCAAGGAGCATTCTGGCTGCACGTCTTCCAACACAGATCTGTTGGTTCTTTGGGCAGCCCATGGCACTTTCAATATTCTCCAACACCATAACTAAAAACCATCAATTCTTCTACGATCTTCCCTATTCACTGTTCAGCTTTCACATGCATATGAGGTTATTGAAAATACCATGGCTTGGATCAGGCGCACCTTAGTCTTTCAAGCTGACATCTCTGCTTTTCAATGCTTTAAAAAGGTCTTGTGCAGCAGATTTGCCTAATGCAATATGTTCTCTTTGATATCTTGACTGCTGCTTGAGTGATGATAGTTGATCCAAAAAGAATGAAGTGCTTGACAACTTCAATCTTTTCTCCATTGATAAGAATGTTGTTTATTGGTCCAGTGGTGAGGATTTTTGTTTTCTTTATATTAAGACGCAATCCATACCGAAGGCTGTGCTCTTTTGATTTTCACCAGTAGCTAGTTTAAGTCTTCTTCACTTTCAGCATGCAAGGTTATATCATCTGCGTATCTCAGGTTGTTAATGAGTCTTCCTCCAATCCTGATGCCACATTTTTCTTGATATTACCCAACTTCTCGGATTATTTGCTCAGCATACAGGTTGAATAAGTATGGTGAAAGAATACAACCTTTTCGCATACCTTTCTTAATTTTAAATCATTCAGTGTTCCCATGTTCTGTTTGAACAACTGCCTTTTGGACCATGTACATATTCCTCATGAGCACAAGAGTTCAGGAATACTCATATTTCGCAATGTTGTCCACAGTTTGTCATTATCCACGCAATCGAAAGCCTTTGCGTAGTCAATAAAGCACAGGTAAACATCTTTCTGATATTCTCTGCTTTCAGCCAAGATCCATCGGACATCAGCAGTGATATCCCTCATTCCACAGTCTCTTCTGAATCCAGCTTGAACCTCTGGAAGTTCTCTGTCAATGTATGACTGTAGCCGTTTCTATATTACCTTTAGTAAAACTTTATTCGCATGGGATATCAAAGATATTATCCGATGATTTCCACATTCCATTGGTTCACCTCTCTTTGGAATGGGCACTAATATGGATCTCTTCCAATCAGTCAGCCAGATAGTTGTCTTCCAAATTTCTTGGCAAAGATGAGTAAGTGCCTCCTGTGCCACCTCACTTTTTTGAAAGATTTCAATTTTTATTCCATCAATTCCTGGTGCCTTGTTCTTTGCCAATTCCTTCAATATACTTTGGACTTCTTCCTTCAGTATCACTGGATCTTGATCATACGCTACCTCTTGAAATGGCTGAACATCAACTATTTCCTTTTGGTACAGTGACTCTGTGTATTCCTCCTTCCATCTTCTTTTGATGCTTTCTGCATCATTCAATAATTTGCCCAGAGATCCTTCAATAACGAAAGTCGAGGCTTGAATTTTTTCTGCAGTTCCTTCAGCTTGAAAAATGCTAAGCGTGTTCTTCCTTTTTGGTTTTCTGACTCCAGATCTTTGCACATTTTGTTCTAAGATTTGTCTTTAGCTTCTTGAGCAGATATTTGAAATTTTCTGTTCAGCTCTTGTATCTCCTCATTTCTTCCATTTGCTTTAGCATCTCTAAACTGGAGAGCAAGTGTCAGTGTCTCTTCTGACATCCATTTTGATCTTTTCCTTCTCTCTTGTTTTCTTAACGACTTTTTGCTTTCTACCTGTATGATGTTCTTGATGTCATCCCA
>NW_006408537.1:23403091-23408507 GCF_000296735.1 Chrysochloris asiatica | reverse complement strand
TTGTACCTCATGACTGATCTGGATATGTTCTTTTTGACAATGAATGCAACACCATTCCTCTTCAATTTGTCATTCCTGGCATAGTAAACCATGTGGTCATCAGATTCAAAATGGCCAATACCAGTCCATTTCAGCTCACTAATGCCTTATACATCAATGTTTATTCATTCCATTTCATTTTTGACAATTTGTAATTTTCCTAGATTCATACTTTGTACATTCCATGCTCCAATTACTAATGGAAGTTTACAGCTGTTTTTCTTTATTTTGAGTTGTAGCCAGTCTAAAAATACTCAAACTAGAAATTAATGAATTGGTGACAACTGCCAAGTTTATGAGCATTCTCTTAATAACTCAGAATATCAAAAAAGTCTCATGTGAAAGGTGCCACTAAGCAAGATTACCAGTGACAAAGAGATAGAGAGCTTAATTATATTTAAATGCCTCATGGTGGTGGTAGTATACCAACAGTGTAATTTCTAAAGTTTAGTAAAGGATTTCATATTTCTTCAGCTTGTTTGAATTTCCTTCCTAGGGTTTATGGATTCAACATGGGCATACAGGAGCAGACTTAGTAATGCTCATGAAATTCTCCAAGGAGACAGAAGTAGTTCAAAATGCGCATGAAGGAGATAGGTTCGAATATTAATAAATAAATAAATAAATAGGAACTTAATACTAACAGAGACAATTGAGTATCTAAGGATTTAAAAAAAAAAATTGTTCGACAAGCATACTTACGAATAATCTCCATCTGTGAAGTGCAGATCCAAGAATAATGAAAAGTTCATTTCCTCAAGGGTTTCTTCAATCTGAGGAGAAATGACAACGTGAGAAATTTTTTGAATATCTATTGGAAGTTAGAAATATGCCTTAAGTCTTTAGAAAAATACGTATCCAAGTATATATGAAGAGATATTTACCTTTTTTTCATCCAACAACATTTTAATTTTGAAGATCATAACATCATTTAAAATAACCTCTTCATTTTTGTATAGAATTTGAAATGTTTTACTGCAAATCAGAGAATCATGAACTGAAGCTGGAAAAGCTAAAGTCATACCTAAAACAGATAAGATACTTAATTGACAGGCAAAAGGCAAAATATAATGCAAGGTAAATCAACACTTAAACTTCAAAATCCTCTAACTTTGATTTTTACTACTATTATAATTAGATAGAGCTATTAGAACATCTCTAAACTTCAATTAATTTGTATGACAAAGATGGATAAATCAGTATATTATAACCACTATAAAACTACCATACAATGCATCCAGCCTGAAAAGGTAAATAAGGAAATCTCAGGACTGATATTTTAGAGTGAACCATTGATCTGTATATCACACAAGAAAGCAATCTTGTTTTCCATATCTCATCTGCTGTCATGGTCTTATTACTCTACCTTCTAGAAATAATGTAGTGTGAGCAACAGTTAAAAACAAAAGAAACAACTAGAGATGTTTAAACTGCTGTTAACCGTTGTTAATCAGAATCAAGTTGGTCTCAACTCATGATGACCCCATGCACAATGTAATGAAACACTGCCCAGTCCTGTATCATCCCATGATGAGTTGCAGGTGGACCTCTGTGATTTACAGGGTTTCTATTGGCATATTTTTGGAAATAGATCATGACTTTCTTCCTAGTACATCTTAGTCTGAAGCTCTGCAAAAACCTGTTAAAGATTCATAGCAACAAGCAATCCACTAACAATTCATAGTAGTGGCTGCAATTGAGGTCACTGGCCACTAAGTGAACCTAAGTCTACCACATGGAAAGACAATTCTATGCCCGAACCGCTACTGTTTTCCTTTGCTTAAGGTACAGAAAGGAAAACAAAGGTGTGCCATTAGAACTTTAGCCTTCTCTTCCACAATGGTTTAGTTCAACAGCGATTATGTGGGCTTAGACAAGATAGGTACTTGGCAGGGCAGATCTGAGTGGGATGCCAGTGTCCAACTGGAGTAAGATGGATGTCTACATTGGGAGGTGGTCTTATGCTAGAATCTGAGTCTGAGTGGTACAAAAAAGACAAAAAGTGGATGACAGACTTAGATTGGGGTACTAGGAGATGAAGCAAAATGAGAAGGGCAACTAATGGGAGGAGAACTGAGCTTTGGCGGTTGGGATTCAATCTGCATGAGCACAGAGGGACAGTTTGGTGCAGAACGTAAGAATCTAAAAGGAATGATGATAGCTTCCATATGGAGTGGGAGGTATGAAAGTGGCAGCAGCTTCATACGTTCTACTGAGCAAAAACGGGGTGAGGAGAACATTCCCACAGAAGGTCCACCTGGCATAAGAAATCAGAAAACCATGAAAGGTGAGGAGAGCGCTCTCAAAGGTGAGCGACCTGGTACAAAGTGCCAAAACCTGAGTGATGTGAGGAAAGCATCTGTAACGAAGAGAAAGCAGGGATGGTAGATGGATGTATATATTTATTGTTATGTGCCGTAGAGTCGGTTCCAACTCACAGTGACCCTGTATTGGGTTTCCGAGGCTGTATCTTTACGGGAGCAGAAAGCCTCATCTTTCTCCCATGGTACAGCTGGTAGTTTTGAACTGCTGACTGTGAGATTAGCAGCCTGATTCGTAACCACTACACTACCTGAGCTCTTTGGGTGTATATATGTTCTTGTTAAGTGCCGTCAAGTTGGTTTCAACCCTCAGCGACCCTATATAGGGTTTCTAAGGAGACGCTGGTAAGCTTGAACCGCCAACCTTACAGTTCATATGGCTTTGCAGTCTGGTGCATTAACCCACAATGCCATACTAGGACTCCTGGGTGTATAAATAGGGATCTAATAAAATAAAAAATATATACTAAGGGTAATGGGAATCAGTTTACTTACTATCAGAGATGGAATGAACAAATATAGAAAGAAGACAAAAATACAGAATGAATCACATGTTAGTGAACTAGGATAGGAAGCACTGATATAAATTCATGCTTCACACAGGTAAAGACCAATGTAAATCAATACGTATATGTGCATATATAGAGGAGCCTTGGTGGTTTCAATACTTGGCTGCTAATCAAAAGGGTCAGTGGTTCAAATCTAGTATGGCTGTCCCACAGAAAAAATATGGGTAGTCTGCTTCTGTAAAGGTTTGTTGTTGTTAAATGTCGTTGAACTACTTCTAACTCATAAGCTTCCAAGGCTTTTAAAATCTTTGCAGGAGCAGAAAGTCTCATCTTTCTCTTATAGAGTGGCTGGTGGGCTAGAACCACTGACTCTGTGGTTCACAGTTCAGTGCTTATTCTATGGAGCCACTGTACTCTGTAAGGTTTATTGTTGTTGTTAAGTGCCATTGAGTCAGTTCTGACTCATAGTGATCCTTATAGGGTTTCTGAGGAGTGGCTGGTGAGCTTGAACCACCAACCTTGACGTTCAGACTGACTGTGCAGCCCAGCAGGACTCCAGCCTGAGATAGTCTGTGAAGTTGTTCTACTCTGTCCTACAAGGGTTGGAATATGTTGGAATGGACTCACAATAGTGGGTTTGATTTAGATTTGATGCAAATGTATATGTATGTACATATACAAACTGGGGGGCGGGACAGTGGCTTTGTATAATAAGCACTGGACTTCAAACTACAAGGTCAGAGATTTGAGCCCACCAGTACCTCCACAGGAGAAAAATGAGGCTTTCTGCTCCTGCAGAGATTTATAGCCTTGGAAACCCTATAAAGGGCTGCTATGAGTCAGAACTGACTGGATGACAATTTTAAAATACCAACAACACATACACATATATACTTCCTAGCTCTGTTTACTAGTAAGGCCTGGGAGTAGCACAACCCTAAATTTTAGGTTCTACTACTATTTTTCACTAAAAGAAATTACAACTTTTGGAGAATAGCTGATTCCAAAGCTGGGTACAGACAGTACAGGATAAGACTGGAACATTTTTTGTGCCAAAAGATACGCCAAAGGAGATAGAAACCAGTTTGAAGAGACCACCCCTGGCATTAGTTGGGACAAATTAAGCATCAGATTAATTATGACAGTAACATATTAATATTCAAGGATCCCTGGTGGTGAAGTGGGTTTCATAATAGACTGCTACCTGCAAAGTAAGCAGTTCAAATCCATCAACTGATTAGCAGGAAAAAGATGAGTTTTTTGCTCCTGTAAAGATTTACAGTCTCGGAAACCTTACATAGGGTCACTACTGAGTCAAAACAGACCCGAAAGCATATAACCCTCACCAAATTAATATTCACTGAATAAAAATTAGTCCATAATGGTATAAAAAATGAGTAATCAAAAGTTTTAATAAGAAATTAACTACAAAAAGAAAAACAGTAACTTTATAGTGGAGAAACCGGTAGAGATCACCTTAATAAAATAATCCAAGTTAGTATCATTAGTAATAAAACAAATGAAATTATGTGTCACCTAACAGCATGCAATGAATGAGACAAACACAGCATAATCTTTTTATTTTTGTTAAAGACACATAATCTGAATCTAATCATGAGGAAATCTCTAAAACAAACTGAGGACACTACAAAATATCAGGCTTGCAGTCACCAAAAGTGTCACGTTCAAGAAAATAAAAAACTGAGGAACTAATCTGTTCAAGATCGAAGGAGAATTATATAAGGAGAGGGAAGAAGTGGGGTAAATAAAGGGGGTTACAATCATTGAGGTGAAACAAAAATGTATGATTTGTTGAATATAAAACTGATGATTTTGTCCAGTAAACCTTCACTCAATTCACAATAATAAAATAAAGAGTGAAGGAGAGGGCTAGCATGCTTGGTAAAGTAGAGGGTCAGCGAGAATCAGGAAGGTCCTCAAAGAGATGGACTGACACAGTGACTGCAACATAGACTGACACATTGCTCAAAAATAGCAATGATTCAGGATGGCTCAGACCTGTGCAGTGTTTTATTCTTTTGTACAAAAGATCACTATGAGTAGGAACAGACTCAACAGCACCTAACAATAACAAAGAGATAACAAATTACAATGTATGATATAGAATTAGAAACTTTTTCCACAAAAGATACAGTTGGACAACTAGCAAAGCTCAAATAATGATAAGACTGTTATTGTTGTTGCTATGTGCCGGGGAGTCGGTTCTGACTCATAGCCACTCTGCACAGGGTTTCCCAGGCTGTAAATCTTTACGGGAGCAGAAAGCCTCCTCTTTCTCTTACTGAACAGCTGGTAGTTTCAAACTGCTGACCCTGAGGTTAGCAGCCCAATTCGTAACCACTACGCTTGACAGTTGTTGTTGTTAAGTGCCGTCAAGTAGGTTCCAACCCATAGCGACCCTGTATAGGGTTTCCGAGGAGTGACTGGTGAGCTTGAACCACTGACTCTGCAATTCAAAAGGCTTACAGTCTGGCCATTAACCCACAGTGCCACAGTTGTTGTTGTTGTTGTCAGGTGCCATTGAGT
>NW_006408537.1:23400760-23402175 GCF_000296735.1 Chrysochloris asiatica | reverse complement strand
TCATACTTCGCAATGTTGTCCATAGCTTGTCATGATCCACACAATCGAAAGCCTTTCCGTAGTCAATAAAGCCTTTGTGTAGTCAATAAAGACATTGACTAGGGGGGCTATAAAGGCACGAAGAAACTGGCTTATAAATTTTCAAGAGGGAGTTTAGTTTCAGAGTGAGGAGGGGGAGGTAGAATACCCACTGAAGAGTTTTCATCTTATCTAGACAGGTATGGTGAAAGGAGATGGAGATAAGATTCTTATAATCCAACAGTGAGTAATTGTTATTATGACTAATTACAACTGTCACAACTGTAATGGTAGAAGTTTGGCAAGATAAAAGTGGGAGCAGTTAATTTAACATTCCAGGAACAGAGGACCCTAGGACCATCAAGGGAGAAGAGCATGAGTGGAATGTGGGGCCCTATCCAGAAAAGCAGCAACACCAGAGAGGGAGGCAGAGATGATGATATAGAGAGATGGAGCAGCTGAGGACTCTAGACTCATGGAAAGAGAAAGGCTGTGTGCTTCCAGTCAAGAAGCAGGCTTACAGAATGTGCCCTTAGGTTGTTTACAATTCACAATTAAAGCTTTTAAATGGGGAGGCAGCCTAAATGCCCATCAACAGAAGAATGGTAAAACGAACTTTGGTATATACACACAATGGAATACTACAAAACACAAGAATAATGATGAATCTATGAAACACCTCACAATGTGATTGACCTGTAGGACATTATGCTGAGTAAAATTAGTCAATCACAAAACGACAAACAATGTTGTAAAAAAGTTAAAAATAAGTTTCCTTGATAAAAGAAACAATCTATGATTGTTGCAGGGGGAATAATTCATGGGCTAGTGGGTAGACACCTTAGTTAACATAGGTAACAGGGCAGGCAATACACAACAAGAAAGAGGTTAAAAGAAACATAAAGCTGGCGGGAGACACACGGAGGAGGAATGCAAAAGTTAAAGTGAATAGAGAAAAATGTGGTTAACTGCTGGTACACAGAGGGGACTGCAACCATGTAATGAAGAAGAGTATATGATTTGTTGAATGTAAAACTAATGATATGCTCTGTAAACCTTTATTCAATTCACAATAAAAAGTTTTTAAAAAGCAAAGCAAAACGAAACAAAAAGAATCAACAAGACAAAATGTTGGTTCTTGGAAAGGATTAATAAAATTGACAAACCATTGGTAAATTTAACAAGAAAAAAAGCACAAGATGCAAATAGCACACATAAGAAACAATATGGGGGACTTCTGGTTTAGGGATGGGGAAAGTAGAGACAGTGAAAAGTCCTCTGCCAAAATCCCCCAAAAAAGCAGAGAAAGAGCAGTCCATAGAAAAACTGCGGAGCTTTGGATCTTGTTTAAGGTTTCGGGGGCCAGTTTCCCACTCCTATTGAGAATAAATCTGCCT
>NW_006408537.1:23395042-23400120 GCF_000296735.1 Chrysochloris asiatica | reverse complement strand
ACCACCTGGACAAGAGCCAAAACCAGCTGCTAGGCATTACATGTGAAAAGGGAAGCCTATCTCCAAGATCATATCCACCAGGAGATGCTCAAAGCAAGCTTAACAAAGCAACATACATCCATTTAAGCATTTAAAACTCACAGAACTGTTGAAAATGTCCAAGAAAACACAATTAAAGATCTCAACACATGTCCAAAAACAGAAAAAAGTAACTGAGACAAATGAGCTGGAATCAGACACAAACTTTCCAGTAGAAGTGCAGGCTCTGGATCTGTCTGAGAAGGAAATCAGAAGAATAATATGAAAACAAATTCAAATGCTCTGAAAAGGGGTGGAGGAAAATAAGGAAGAAGTCAGGAAGCTCCTAAAGGAGCAATCAAACAAGATAGATGTGGCATTGAAAACAATCCAAAACTTGCAAAAAGAAGTCCAGATGATTAATAATAAAATATCAGAAATGGACAATACACTGAAAGGGCAAAGGAGCAGAGTGGAAGAGATGGAAGCCAGAACCAGTGAGCTGGAAGAAAAATCTCTCAATAATGTTAAGATAGATGAGCAACCAGAAAAAAGGATTAAAAAATCTGAAGAGAGTCTAAGATTTATGCTGGATAACATGAAGAGGAATAGCTTAAGAATTATTGGCATTCCAGAATAGGAAGACTCACAGAAGTCCACAGGAGAGATAGTTAAAGAGCTTCTTGAAGAAATTTTTCCTAACATCTTGAAGGACAAGAATATAAACATTCAAGAAGCTGAAAGAACACCAGGAAGGATAGACCCCAAAAGAAAATCACTGAGAAATATCATAATCAAGCTCTCCAAAATCAAAGACAAGTAGAGAATCCTAAAAGCAGCTAGGGAAAAGATAAGTGTTACCTACAAAGGCAAGCAAACCAGATTAAGATCTGGCTTCTCGGCAGAAACCATACAGGCAAGAAGGCAAACGGGAGACATATATAAAACCCTAAAAGAGAAAAACTGCCAACCAAGAATCGTCTATCCAGCAAAACTGTCAATCAAATATGATGGTGCAATCAAAACATTACAGGATAAACAGAAGCTAAGATATTTTGTTAAAGCCAATCCAGTGCTTCACAACATTCTAAAGGGAGTTCTTTGGGATGAAAACCAGCAAGAACAGACAACAACCAGAGATTGACAGACATGGCAACACTACCTGGAACTTGGTCGATGCATAGCAGAGTTCAGAATGGAACAAAATTACAGCAGTGAATTCAGAGGACCTGTGAGGCTAACCAAAGATCAAAATATTAACAATGTCAAAGAAGGGAAAAACATAAGAACAGAGATCCAGGTGGTGAGGAGGTCGAGTAGATGGCAGGATACAATAGACTGTCTTAAATGCAGGGAAAACTTAACCGACTATAGGGTAACCCCAAAGAAAATTAACACATCACAACTTACCATGAAAATGAAGATCCAAGCAGAACCAGGAAACATTAAAACAAAGAAGAAACCGACAAGAAATAGCACAAAAAACATGAACATAACACAAGAAGGCATGCAGAACAAGGAACAAAGAGCACCACAAAAAATTAACATATGACAGGAGTTAATCCATACCTATTGATAATTACACTGAATGTCAATGGATTAAATGCACCAGTGAAGAGACAGAGAGTGGCTTAATGGATAAGAAAACAAGACCTTTCAATATGCTGCCTGCAAGAGACACACCTTACACACAAAGTCAAAAACAGACTAAAAATTAAAGGATGGAAAAAAATATACCAAGCTAACAATAATAAAAAACAAGTAAGAGTAGCAATACTAGTCTCTGATCAAATAAACTTTAAGACAAAACTCACCATAATAGATAAAGAAGGACACTATCTCATGATTAAAGCGTCAGTTGAGCAAGATGACATAACCATAATTAACATCTATGCTCCAAATGAAAGAGCACCAAGATATATAAAGTAAAATCTATCAGAACTGAACAAAGAAATAGATAAATCTACAGTTTTAGAGGGGGGTTTTAATACGACACTTTCGAAAAGGGATAGTACAACCAGAAAGAAACTTGACAATGCGACAGAGGAACTAACAGTACAATCAACCTTCTTGACCTCATAGACGTGTACAGACCATTCAACCTAACAACAGTACAATATACATTCTTTTCCAGTGCACATGGATCATTCTCCAGAATTAACCATGTGTTAGGTCATAAAGCAAGCCTCTACAAACATCAAAATACTACAAAGCATCTTTTCAGACCACAATGCCATAAAATTAGAAATCAACAATAAGAAGACCAAGGAAATAAAGTTTAATACATGGAGACTGAATAACACCCTGCTGAAGAGCGACTGGATAACAGACGAAATTAAACATCAATTCAGTTAAGTTCCTAGAAACAAACAAGAACGAAAACACAACATACCAAAATCTTTGGGATGCGGCAAAAGTGGTGCTGAGAGGACAATTTATTGCGATAAATGTGCACATCAAAAAAGAAGAACCAAAATTAACACATTAACACAACATCTCCAGCAACTAAAAACACACCAACAGAGAGAACCTACAGTCACCAAGAGAAAAGAAATAATAAAGACTACAGCAGAAATAATGAGATAGAAAACAGAAAAACTATAGAAAGAATCATCAGGACAAGAAGCTAAATCTTTGAAAGGATTAATAAAATTGACAAACCATTGGCAAACCTAACAAAAGAAAAGAGGGAAGACCCAAATAACATGCATTAGAAACCACATGGGCGATGTCACAATGGAACGAAAGGAAATCAAAAGGATAATAACAGAATACTAAGAAGAGTTGCACTTCAACAAATTTGAAAACTTCGAAGGGATGAATACATTTTTAGAAAAACACTATCTACCTAAACTCCCACAGAGTTAAGAAGACTTGAACAGACCCATAACAATAGAAGAAATTGATGAGGTCATAAAAAAACTCCCAACCAAAAGAGGCAGGGTATAAGATCAGCATACAAAAATCAGTGCTGTAAAGGACATTAGGAAAACAATACCATTTACAATAGCCACCCAAAGGATAAAATATCTAGGAATAAATGTAATCAGAGAAACAAAGGAAACTAAAGAACACTACTGCAAGAAACCAAAACAGACATACAAAAATGGAAGAATATACCATGCTCCTGGATAGGAAGACTTAACATTGTGAAAATGTTAATACTGCTCAAAGCAATTTACACATATAATGCAATCCCAATCCAGATTCCAACGACATTCTTCAAAGAGATGAAAACAACAATTACAAACTTTATATGGAAAGGAAAGAGACCAAGGATAAGCAAAGCACTGCTTAAAAAGAAGAAAAGGGTGGGAAGCCTCTTACTCCCTGATTTCAAATTTTACCACTTGGCTACTGTGGTCAAAACAGCCTGGTACTGGTATAATGAAGGATACATTGATCAATGGAACAGAATTGAGAATCTAGAAATTAACACAACCACATACAGCCAACTGATTTTTGACAAAGTACCTAAGTAATTGCATGGGTTGAAGATGGTCTCTTCAACAGATGCTGCTGGCAGATTTAGAAAGCAATATGCAAAAGACCTTTACCTCACACCCTATACAAAACCCAACTCAGCATGGATTAAAGACCTAAACGTGATACCCAGAATTATAAAGGTCATCAGTGAAAAAAAAGGAAAAACTGTGAGCTCTAATACAGGGCATACACAGACTACCAAACACTTTGAAACTTACACAAACAAAAATAGATCAATTGGACATACTAAAAATTTTAAACTTATGTGCATTAAAAGACTTCATCAAAAGAGGAAAAAGGGAGCCCACAGAATGGGAAAAATCTCTTGTAATGACACACTAGACAAGGGACTAATTTCCAAAATATATAGGAACCTACAAAATACCTCTACAAGAAAAGGACAAATTACCCAACTAAAAAATGGGCACAGGACATGAATAGACACTTTACTAAGGAGGAGATCTGGGCAGCCAACAAACATATGAAGAAATGTTCACAATCACTAGCCATTAGAGAGATGCAAATCAGAAGAATTATGATAGCTCATACCAGCAATAATAGCAAAGATCAACAAAGTAGAGGATAATTAGTGTTGGAGAGGATGTGCAGAGACTGGGATCCTCCTACATTGCTGGTGGGATTGCAAAATGGTGCAACCACTCTGGAAAACAATATGGCGCTTCCTCAGAAGGTTGGAAATAGAGATACCGTATGATCCAGCAATTCTTCTACTTGGTATTTATCCACAAGAAATATGAGCCATATTGCAAGTAGATATATGCACACCAATGTTCACATCAATACCATTTACAATAGCAAAAAGTTGGAGACAGCCTAAGTGCCCATCAATGGAAAAATGGATAAACAAACTTTGATACATACACACAATGGAATAATACGCTACCCGGAAGAATAACAAGGAAGCAGCAAGCCTCCACATAACAAACTTTGATACATACACACAATGGAATAATACGCTACCCGGAAGAATAACAAGGAAGCAGCAAGCCTCCACATAACATGGATGGACCTTGAGGACATTATGCTGAGTGAAATCAGTCAGTCACAAAAGGAGAAATACAGCATAGATCCATTATTGTAAAAGATTAAGAAAAAGCACCCACACAAAAAAGGGGGAAAAAAATTTATCTTTAACAATTTAACCACAAACATGGAACAACAGGGTTTGTGGATACAACGAATGAGGCATGGTTTGAATGGGTAAAAGTGGGGAAATGATGTTAAGATGTTTGTCTGTCTGTTGAATCTTGGTTTCCCTTGCCTACTATTGTAAAATAGACACTTGACGGGGTGAGAGGAATAGCCAGAAACATCACCAGAGAAAGCCTGTAAGTCCATCTTCAGCCTATAACTAAAATGGGGCTAGAACTTGTCCAGTGAAGGAGGCTCCCTGCAGAGCCTTTGCATTGCACAAGACCATAGGTGGAATCCTGATCCTCATTCAGAATCTTCTGAGGTGGGACATTCCCACGTGAAAGGATAAGCAGACCAATGTGGAACAGCTAGAAGAACATAATATACTTCTTGAAAGAAAGACCAGCAGGAAAAAAAAA
>NW_006408537.1:23382935-23389577 GCF_000296735.1 Chrysochloris asiatica | reverse complement strand
AAAAAAAAAAAAAAAAAAAGCCTATCACAGTACTGTTGTCCTGCATTTCCTTTCTCTGGTGTCTTGGAGTGAGTCCACTGTTTCTTAGGTCTATGTCTGCCTTTGTTTTGGTTTCCTCTTATTTTAAGGGAGTGTATCTTCAAGAAAAGGAGCTCTGGGTAGTGTAGTGGTTATGAATCGGGCTGCTAATCTTTAGGGGCTAAAGTCAGCAGCTCGAAACTACCAGCTCTTCCGGGGGAAAAAGATGAGGCTTTCTGCTCCCGTGAAGATTTACAGCCTTGGAACCCCTGTACAGGATTGCTATGAGTCAGAACCAACTTCACAGCACATAACAACAATAACATCTTCAGGCAACTTTAAAAAAAAGGCTGTGGTAAGTAAAGTCTGTGATCCTTGCAAGTCTGCAAATATCTTCATTATGGCAATCTTACACTTGACAAATAGTTTGGCTGAGTATAAACATTTGGGTTTAGAATTCCAGGTTAAAAACTATTTTCTTTCAAAACTTTTGAGTTGCTACATTGCCCATTGCCTCTTGTCATTTATGAATACAGATGATGCGTTTCTCAATTATTTTTCTGACCTATTCTTATAACCAAAGGAGTCCTGGTAGCATAGTGGTTACGAATCAGTCTGCGAGCCGCAAGGTCAGCAGTTTGAAACTACCAGGTGTTCTGTGGGAGAAAGATGAGGCGTTCTGCTCCCGTGAAGATTTACAGCCTCAGAAACCCTGCACAGGGTCTCTATGAGTCGGAACTGACTCCATGGCACACAACATTCTTATAACCAAGGAGCTCTGGTAGCACAGTTGATACGAATTGGGCTGCAAACCACAAGGTCAGCAGTTCGAAACTACTAGCTGTTCCGCGGGAAAAAGATGAGGCTTTCTGCTCCCGTAAAGATTTACAGCCTTGGAAACCCTGTACAGGGTCGCTATGGGTCGGAACCGACTCCACGGCACACAACAACAATTCTTATAACCCACCACCTTCCTTCCGTCCCACCCCAGGGAAATTTTATGATCTTTTGACTTTCGAAATTTCAAAACACCTGCAGGTATTTTATATATTGTTGTTCTAGATCTAATTCCGTTCTTTCAATAGTTATGTTCTCAATTTTCCTTGAACTATTATTTGTCTGCTAAAGTTCATAGATTGATTCTCTAGCTCTTCCCTTCTCTCCTGTATTTCCTGTTCTTGACTTTTTGCACTAAGTTCTAGGGGATTTTCTGAACTTTTTGTGTTCCAGCCCTGATATTAGCATCCTATCCTTGTTTTGTGGATACATCTATTCACATCTCTGATTTCACAAACACTGTTTAATGTGTTCTCTTCTGCAGTCTGAATTATTTCTGTTTCTTATGAATTCAGTTTTTGCTCTATTTCCTGGTATGCCTTTCCCTTGAGTTAAAAACCTAGCTTTAAAAAAAGCCAGAAGCCTGCTGACTGGATGAAACGAAACCAGCTACTGATGAGATGATTACGACTCATAGCCACCCTATAGGACAGAATAGATCTATCCTGTAGGGTTTCCTGGTGTGGTGCTATGTGATAAACCCTGGACTGCAGACTTGCTTTGAACCACAAAGTTGGCAATTCAAACTCACCAGTCACTCCTTGGAAAGGGTGGTTGTAAGACGGAACTGACTCACGGCACTTAACAACATAGGGTTTCAGAGGCTGTAAATTTTTACGGAAGCCTCATCTTTCTCCTGTGGAACAGCTTTGTAGGTTTGAATCGGGACTCACTAAATGAAGAATGTGTGGTTGATATGAAGCATTAACTCCATATGACAACTTAATTAAAGAAGAGTCCTGAGATTTTTGGCTGAAGGTAAGTATTAAGCTGTCTGATATTTTGCACCTTGGAGTTGTGGTTTTCAACAATTACAACTGACAAAAAAAATTTTTTTTTAATTTATCCCTCTTTTCAGTCCTACTCAGGGCTTTCAACCAGTTCTTTTCTGTTCATTTATGACCTGGCTGAATGAAACAAAAGCTGGAAGGACTAGAATTTGCAAAATCCAAGTACCTGGAATGGTAACAGGAATGGGAAAAATTATGGGTTTTGACGCTCTGGCTAGAATCTCAGTTTCCCTCTTAAGAAATAAGGGCAGTGTGCACAACCAAATTACCTACTCAAGAGTTTAATTACTTAGGCAGAGTCAGAAACAAGGGTTCCCTGCTCAGAGATGGTGGTGACCATGCCATTTTAAAGTGTGCTGCTCTCCACAGTCCTGTCAATAATCAAATCTCCCATCTCAGACCCCTGAAACACTCACTAGCCTCTTCTGAGTCTCCCATCCAGGGCTTTGACCATAATTTTCCCTGTTTCACTTACACTAACATTTTGCGAATCCTGATGTGTTCTGGTTTCACATCTTCAGCCATGACTGAACTGAAAACAACCAGTTCAAAGCCCTGAACCCTATTTTCTATCATAGGTAACAACTGTCTGAATTTAAGCCTGAAACCCCTCAGGAAGGGGATGGAGAGATGCTCCAAAAGGGAGTTCAGCTCTGTGTGGCAAACAACCTAATAAGCTGTGTAACAAACAACCTAGATAAGGCGGCCTTTGTTCTTGGCTTTACAGAAGTAACTCTTTTTCTCCCAGAAACCTCACTCCTTTATCTGTCTATACTCCTGCACCAAGCTGAAATGAACTGTTCTCTAGGCAATGAACTGAAGGAGCTCTGGTAGCATAGTGGTTATGAGTTGGGCTGCTAACTTCAAGGTGAGCCGTTTGGAATTTCCAGCTGTTCTTAGGGAAAAGATGAGGCTTTCTGTTCCCATAAAGATTTACAGCCTTGAAACCTATACAGGGTTGCTTATGAATCAGAACCACCTCCATGGCACATAACCATCACCACCACCACCAGGCAAGGAACTGTGACAGAATAGTGGATTATACAATGGTCTGCTAACTGCAAGGTCAACAGTTCAAATTCATCAGCCTCATCCATGAGACAAAGATGAGGGTTTCTGCGCCTGTAAACATTTATAGCCTCAGAAATCCTACTGTTGTTGTTGTTAAGTACCATTGGGTCAGTTCCAACCCATAGTGACCCTATATAGCTCCTCCATGGAGCTTCTAGTAGCCATTCAAAGGAAGGGATGCTTCCTTAGGGGTATGGCCTACTTTCAAAATTTTTGAAACTCAGGCAAAGCTTGCTTGTCTGTGTTGGGGCTGGATCTAGCATCTGGCTCATCTTCTGACTGCCAGTTCTTTGACCTTGAGGCAATGGCCTGCTCTATTACCTGCCTAGGAGTCATCAGCAGTCTGCCTTCTTACTTGCCAGACTTACTGGACCTGCCTGCATTTTAACCCACCGTTAAGGGAGTCAGAAGTCTCCAGCTTGACATCCTATGAGCAGACTTGGGACTTGCTCACCTCTACAACTGTGTGAGCCATTTTCTTGAAATAAACCTCTCTTTACATACACACATATAGGGAATTACAACATCTCTACAAGAAAAAAGATAAATACTCCAATTTAAAAATGGGCACAGGGCAAATCAAAACAACAATGAGATGTCATCTCACAGCAGCAATAACAGCAAAGTTCAAAAAGGCATAGGACAATAAATGCTGAATGTGGAGAGATGGGACATTCCTACATGGTTGGAGGGACTGTAAAATGGTTCAACCAATCTAGAAAACAGTATGGTATTACCTCAGAAAAGTGGAAATAGAAATATGCTCCAGCAATTCCTCTACTTGGCATATACCCACAAGAAATATGAGCCAGAACATGAGTAGATTATGCACACCAATGTCCACAGCAGCACTATTCACAATAGCAAATAAGATGGAGACAACCTAAGTGCCAGAATGGATAAACAAAGTTTGGTATGTACACAAAACAGAATACTATGCTACCTTGAATAACAATGAAGCTGCAAAACACCTCCTAACATGAATTAACCTTGAGGACATTTTATTGAGTGACATTAGCTAGTCACAAAAGGACAAATGTTGCATAAGACCATTATTGTAAAAGCTTAAGTAAAGATTTCCATAATAAAAGAAAAAATTATTTGACGGTTATCAGGGGTGAGAAGGAGGGGACAGTAAGGTGCAGGTTAGGGGACAGTCACATCATAGCTCCAGTGATGGGGAGGGCAATACACAAGAAGGGGTAGGAAGGTGGAAGAACAAGGAAGAGAAGGGAACACTCAGGTAAGTTTGCATGGATTAAATGTTGTTGTTGTTAGGTACCAACAAGTCGGCACCGACTCATGGCGACCCTATGCACAGCAGACCAAAACACTGCCTGATCCTGGGCCAACCTCACTACTGTTGCCGTGCTTCAGTCCATCGATGCTGCCACCTGACCAATCCATCTCGTTGAGGGTCTTCCTCTATTTCTCTGACCCTCCACCTTACCAAACATGATATCCTATTCCAGCGACTGGTCCCTCCTGACAATATGTCCAAAGTATGGGACAGAGGTAAACAGTGATATATACTCAAGCCTGGAACAACAGGGCTATGTGATACAGAGTTCGAGGCATAATCTAAGTGGGTTAAACGGGGAAATGTTAGGGTGCTTGGCTATCTTGGAGCTATTGGTTTCCTTCACATACTGTTTTAAAATAGACATTTCAGCTCTTGAAATAAAGATCAGCAGGGAAAAAAAAAAGCAGAGTGTTTGGCTATTACAAGAATAAGCAAGCTGTTCACCTGGGAACCATCAAGTCCCTTCAGCCTTTAGGACAAACCCCCTTTCAAAACTGAAACTCAAAGGGAACACGCAAGCAGGCTTGTAAGCCCACTGGTGATCGTATTGGTCTACTTGACAGTGGAAGTGGAGGAAATGCAGTAATGAAGACATGGGCTGAGCTCAACCATGTTCTATAGATTCCTGTCAACTTTGAGATGAGAGAGACAAGAGGATGGGCTGATTGGTTCGAAGTTGAAACCCTGAGCCCATGGGCACTGACCTAGCCACTGAGGGTTGTAGCTGAGAGTGAAGCGTCCAGCTGATATAAAATGGGGGGAGGCACACAAGAACACCCAAACTTGCAGACAGTATCCATTTGACCTAGCTTGGATGGCTTGATGATCAAAACTAGACTTGTGGAAGACAAAGAAGTTTGATACAGGAAGCAAGTGTAAATTGCTATAATTTGATGAACTTGACCTTTGCTTATGGATGTAGTTGCCCAAAATACCAACTGAGAGGGAAGGAGTCTTCACATCAAGTATGAATCCTATCCCGTCTGTACAAAGGCCTGATAGGGACAAGAAAAGGGGGAGTAGTTAATGTTACATTTCAAGAACAGAGGATCATAGGGCCACCAAGAAGAAAAAACATAAGTTGAACATGGGATCCTAACCAGAGACGCAGCAACACCAGAGACAGAGGCTGAGGTGATGGCATGGAAAGAGAGCAGCTGAGGACTCTAGACTCATGGAAAGAGAAAGGCTGTATGCTGGAGGGCAGGAGGCTGGCTTGCAAACTATTCCTTTTGGTTGTTTAAACAAATATATATCCCTGAGTGTTTTTGTGTACATCAAATAAAAAAGAGAATATAGGCAAATACTATTAATCGATGATGCATGGAGGGGACTGTAATCATTGCAATGAAACAATGATAGGTTGAGTGCAAAACAGATGTTATGCCACGTAAACTATCACTCAATTCACAACAAAAGCTTTACTGTTTTTGCTTCTCTATAGAGAACCCAGCATTAGACATTCAATATCTGGAGTTCTGAAGAAAAAAATTCTTTAGGATGGGTTTTCTGTATTGTTTCTCAAGTCTATCTAGTTTTGTTTTTTTTTTTAGTTTTTAATTGTGATTTGAGTGATAGTTTACATGGAGAACATCTGTTTCACACTCTTCATTTCATTGCAGTGATTACAATCTCTGTGCATAGTAACTCAACAGTATTTGCTTCTATTCCCTCTGTTTTTTTGGGGGGTGGGGTGGGGGTGGGATAGATAACATACACAAAAACCCTCAGGAATATATAATAATTTAAACAACCAAAGGGCACATTCTGCAAGCCTGCTTCCTGGCCGCCAGCACCCAGTTTTTCTCTTTCTATGAGTCTAGAGTCCTCAGATGTGCTCTCTGTCCATGTCCTCACCTCTGCCTCCATCTCTGATGTCATTGCTTTTCTGAATAGGGTCCCACATTCTGCTCATGCTCTTCTCCCTTAATGGTCCTAGAGTCCTCAGTTCCTGGGCTGTAAGATCAACTACTCCCTGCTTTTTGTTACAAAACTTCTACCTTTACAGTTGTGACAATTGCAATTAGTCATGATAACAATTACTCACTGTTGCATTGTAAGAATCTTATCCCCATCTCCTTTCACCAGACCTGTCTAGGCAAGACGAAAACTATTCAGTGGGGATTCTACCTTCCTCCACACTCTGAAACTAAACTCCCTCTTGAAAATTTGTAAGCCAGCTACTTCATGCCTTATAGCCCCCCGCCCCATTTTAGGTAGCCGATGTCCAAGTTGCCTGTTCCTATCAACTCTGTACACAGAGGGGATAGGATTGATACTTGATATGAAGACTCCTTCCCTCGCAGTTGGTATTTTGAGCTACTACATCCATAAGTACAGGTCAACTTCATCAAATTGTAGCAATTTACACTTGTTTCCTTTATCAAAACATTTTTTTTTTTT
>NW_006408537.1:23380445-23382835 GCF_000296735.1 Chrysochloris asiatica | reverse complement strand
ACTGAAACTCAAATGGAATACACTACCAGGCATATGGTCCTGCTGCTGACCACGTTGGTCACCAATAAGGGGAAGAGTGGGAAAACCAGTGATGAAGTTGTGAACTAAGTCCGACCACATTCAATAGACTCCTGTGAATCTGGATTGAGACCTGGTTAACCAGCAGTATAACGAGACCTGGGGACTCCTTGGCCCAGGGGCAGGGACATGGCCCCAGAGGACTAGAACAGAGTGTGAAGCATCCAGCTGATATAAAGTGAGGGGGATGCACCAGAAAACCCACACATGCAGATAGTACCCATTTGACCTGGCATCAATGGCTGGATGATCAGAATACGATTTGAGGAAGAAAGAAGAGGAGAAAAAAAAAAAAAAAGGAGTAACCCACTACAAGTGGATGATCTTACCTATGCTTGGGGGTGCAGTATGACAAAGGAGCGGACAAATCTCTACAATGAGGATCATTCCCACCCCCTTGGTACACAGGATCGACAGGGAGGAAGAACGTAGACATTGGCAGGCTTACAAGCTTTCAATAGGGAATCCAGCTCCAGAGGATACAGGGAAAGCTAGAACCCCCACTGAATTGTTTCCAACCTGTCTGGATGGGGTTGATAAAAGGTGAGGGGAAAAGACTGTGGTTCAATAGGGAATGATTGCTATCAGGTCTGACAGTGAGTTTTGGAAAGGTAAATATAAATGTTTGGTAACAAAAGGAGGGGAGTGACTGATTTTGCAGTCTAGGAGTGGAAATCCCTGGAACCATTAAGGGAGAAAGCAAAGTGGGAGACCCTGTCTGGAGAGGCAGTGACACTAGGGATGGAGGCAGAGGTGATGATGTAGACAGAAGGAGCGGCTGGGGAGGTAGGAGTGTGGAGTGTACCCTCTTGGTGTTTGATGATGCATGCAGGGGATTGTGAACATTGCAATGAAACAAAGTACGATACGATGAACGTAAAGATAATGTTCACCCATGTAAACTAACACATAATTAACAATAAAAACTTAAAAAAAAAAAAAAAAAGAAACAATATGGGTAATATTATAGCAGATAATAATAGGATACTACAAAGAATTATACTCCACAAAATTTGAAAATCTAGAAGTGAACGAATTTTAAGAAAAAAACAAACCTACCAAAAGTAACACAGAACAGATCTGTAACAAAAGTTTGGTGCTACAGGATAAGTACTGACCACAAGGTTGGTTTGAACCTCACAGTTGGCAGTTCAAAGCTACCAATCACTTCTCAGAAATCCTATACAAGTCACTGTAAGTCAGAACTGAATCGATGGTACTTAGCAAGGACACAACAAAAGAAGAAATTGATCAGGTCATTAAAAAAATCCCAACCTAAATAGTCTAGGCTCAGATGTCTTTACTGGTGAATTCTACCAAATATTCAGAGAACCGCTGACACCAATTCTACTCAAACTATTTCAGAACACAGAAAAAGATGGAAAACTCCAGAATACATTTTATGAAGCAAGCAAAATACTCACACCAAAACCTGGGAAAGACAGCACTAAAAATGAAAAATGTAGACCAATATCCCTTGTGCATATAGATGCAAAAATTCTGAACAAAATCCTACCCAATAGAGTTCAACAAGAAATTAAAAAATAATACACAACATAACCAAGTGGGATTCTTACCAGGGACGTAAGGGTGGTTCAATATTAGGAAAACAATCAACGTAATCCACCACATAAATAAAACAAAGGAAAATAACCACATGATAATATCTATTACTATAGAAAGGCAATTGACAAATTCCAACATGCATTACTGATAAAAACACTCAATAAAACAGAACTAGAAAGAAAATTCCTAAATATAATTAAGGGCAAATATATAAATCCAACAGCCAACATTACTCTTAAGGGAGAAAAACTGAAAGCATTCCTTTTTAGAACAGGAACCAGACAATGGTACATCTTATCACCACTTCTACTGTGGGTTATTGTACTGGACTGCAAAGTCGGTTTGAACCACAAGGTCAGTGGGGTTCAAGTTCAACAGAGGATCCTCAGAAACACTATACAGAGCTGCTATGGGTCAGACTGACTCGATGGCACTTAACAACAACAACAATTATTTAGTACTAAGAGTCCTAGTATGGTGCTGTAGATAAAGCACTGGACTGTAAAATTGGTTTGAATTGCAAAGTCATCAGTTCAAACTCACCTTGGAAACCCAATACAGGGTCACTTTGAGTTGGAACCACCTGGATGAAACAACAACAAAGCCTATCGCAGCACCTCACACCTTATACAAAAACCAACTCAGCATGGATTAAGGACCTAAATGTGAATCCCAGAATTATGAAAGCCATCAATGAAAATATAGGGACAAATGTGAGGGCACTAATTCAGGGAATACACAGACTA
>NW_006408537.1:23369087-23372475 GCF_000296735.1 Chrysochloris asiatica | reverse complement strand
ATCCATAAGTACAGGTCAACTTCATCAAATTGTAGCAATTTACACTTGTTTCCTTTATCAAAACATTTTTTTTTTTTTTAATCTTTTTCTAGTTGAGTTCTGATCATCAAGCCATCCACGCTAGGTTGAATGGGTATTATCTACAAGTTTGGGTGTTCTTGTGCATCATCCCTCATTTTCATATCAGCTGGATGCTTTGTGCTCAACTCTAGCCCTCTGTGGTTACGTCCTTGTTCATGGGCTCAGGAGTCCCCTACTCTCACTATCAGCCCTTCCTCTTTTCTTTCTGATTGCTAGGTCGACAGGAATCTATGGACCATGGTTGAACTCAGTCTATTTCTTGATTGCTGCCTTTCCCCCTCTTCCACTCACCAGTAGATCAATGTGGTCACCAGCAAGCTTACATACCTGCTCATGTATTCCATTTGAGATTCAGTCTTGGAAGGGGGGTTGTCCTGATGGGGCTTGATTGCTTGCCTTGATGGCTCTCGGGTGAACAACTTGCTTGCTCTTGTAGTAGTCAATCAGACTGCCTATTTTGTTTTGGATTTTTTCCAGCTGGTCTTTCTTTCAAGAAGTATCTTCTGTTCCTCTACTTGCTCCAGGCTGGTCTGTCAAATCTACCTATTTAATCGCACTGATAACTATGTATCTGTTAGCAAGGAAGGCACTGCTAATCCATGGCATGAGGTAGCAATGTTAATATGCAAAATATCACCACCTGTAGATCACGAATTAGTGACAAGCGAGACTGAGTGATGGTGTGTTTGATACTTTTCTGTAATTTTGTCAGGAGGAGATGTATAGATAAGCTCGTTGATTGGTCCTATTGATAAGAGACCAAGTGGTAAAGGAAATAGCAGCTCAGGGATTCAGAATTATAGCTCAAGCAATGCATGAAAACACTCAAAATTTCCACATGGGCCCTAAAAGAAAGTCTTATTTCTTGTAGTAACAGAACTGATATAGCTAAAAATGAAACTCCAAGTCTCAATGTAAGAGTGGCTCAATGACACTGTCAACTGAATTTCTAATCTTGAACAGTGTTCAAGGAAAAGCACTGAATGAGCAGAAATGGGATGCTGAAACTTGGGATGGGGACATATGGACAGATAATCATGAATCTGAGGACACACTGGGCCGTTAAATTCTGTTGAAATCACTTTTGTAGACAGTACCACCTTACATATTTGAAGAGATTACTCAGTCTTAGTCTGCCGTTCCAGTAAAAAGTAAAAAGCCATTATGCTTTCAGCCCACACTTGCTGAGATGATGCCTGAAGCACTGGTTTGAACACTGCCTGAGGTACTTGCTTTGCAAGACATTTCTGAATGTCGCTAGGAAACACCTCCAATCATTGTTTCTAGATCTATAATGAGACTTGAGTCCCAGTGAACCCCAGTAGGGTGAAGAACAAATTGTGAACCAAGAAGAATTATGTTGTTAAGTGCCATCCAGTCAGTTCCAACTCATAGCGACCCTATATAGAGTTTCAAGGAGCAGCTGGTGAACTTGAACTGCCAACATTGCGGTTCAAACTGATTTTATTATTATTATTAACCCACAGCGTCACACTCAGGACCTACTTGATTTTTAAAATATGTACACACAGAAACCTGGAGAATATGTGTGGGAACGGTTATTAGGGGTGTGGCACAATGGTGCAAGGAACATAAAGTTATATCAGTTTGAGTTTATTGATATGGACCCACTAAGCACAGATTCTTCATTCAATGTTTCAGCTCTAGAGGTTAGGAAGGGATCTGATTGTTTATTTGGTTGGTTCACTGAAGCATGGATTGCGAGGTGGCCTGCGATATATTAGGCTGAAGTACTGGACCTGCCTTGGTATTCTGCAGAGGAAAAGTCCAAAGGCTTTGGGAAACTGGCATGTTAGAGCGGATATATCAGGACAGACCCATAAACCCAAACATGGAGTGCCCAGAGGACACACCTTTAATCAAAACAGTGAGAAACAAATTAATGAAGAGAATCCCAGCCTCCTTGAAGACTGCTGTGATTTATGTAAACCAGGTTTGACCATGTGAGCTGCCCTAATTGAATTAAGACACCTAATTACAAGGTGCTCATTGGTCCTCCTGGTGGTAGGCACAAGTGGCAGTACTAATCGACAAAGACAAGGTGGTCACGGTTACAATAATGGACAGCAGAATCAAAGTGGTAAGCAGAAGAATCTGACTCTTGTGAATTTATGGCATTGGCTTAGGGTGTCCTGAGGGGTGAAATAGATGGGAAACCTACTAAATAATTACTTGTTCTGTACAAGTGGGAAAATTCTAAGTCAAGTGAATGGCAGTGTAGCTTGAACAACAGAAACAGAGGTTCATAGTCTCTCAATTCCCAGACTTGAGCCAGTTTACAGATCCACAACCCGCTGAGTGAAGGGGAGGCCAGGCCCTCTTGAGGAAGGACTCCGCTACACTGCAAAAATTTATATTGTTAGTCTTTCAGTCTGTCCCAAAGGGATCTTTACAAGAATGGCTGCTCAATGGGGATAGGAAATAATTAGACCTTTTGGGGATTACTGTACACTGGCTCTGAAATGACACTAACGCCAGAAGATCTCAAATGCCTTATTGGCCCACCAGTCAGTAGGAGCATATGGAGGTTAGGTTATTAATGGAGTCTTAGCTAAGGTCCATCTCAGAGTGGGTCCCAGAACTCTGTTGTGATCCCCCACTCCACCCCCAATTCAAAAATACATAAGTGGAATAGACATACTTAACAACTGGCAGAACCCCCACACTGGACCCCTAAGATGTGGAGTAAGGAGTATTATCGTAGGAAAAGCCAAGTGGAAGCCATTAGAACTGCCTCTACCAAGTAAAACAGTAAACCAAAAGCAGTACTGAATTCCTGGAGGATTTGCAGAGATTAGAGCCACAATCAAGGATTTGAAGAATGCAGGGGGAGGTGATTCCCATCACATCCCCACTTAACTTGTGCAAAATACTGGATCTTGGAGAATTAGAGTGGATTATCATAAACTTAACCAGGTGATGAATTGTAGCTGCTGTTTCAGACACTGTTTGATTGCTTAAGAAAATTAATACACCTCTTGGTATGCAGCTATTGATCTGGCCAATGCTTTTTACTCAATTCCAGTTTTGAAGAAAACTGGCACATGCTGTGGATTAAACTGCAGCCCCCTCAATTTATGACCAATAACCATTTTTTGTATGTAGTGGTGGTTCAGTGTAGAATTCTTGCTCCCCATACTTAAAACCTGGTTTTGATTCCTTGCCAATGTACTTCATTTGCAGCCAACTTAGTTGGGCCATAATTCTCAGTTGGTGTTGCTGTTAGGTGCTATCGAGTCAGTACTGACTCATAGCGACCTTATGCACAGCGAAACAAAACACTGCC
>NW_006408537.1:23353963-23367918 GCF_000296735.1 Chrysochloris asiatica | reverse complement strand
TGGCTCTTGATCATATGTTACCTCTTGAAACGGTTGAACATCAACCATTTCCTTTTGTTACAATGACTCTGTGTATTCCTCCTTCCATCTTCTTTTGATCCTTTCTGTGTCATTCAATAATTTGCCCAGAGAGTCCATCAATAACGAAAGTTGAGGCTTGAATTTTTTCTTTAGTTACCCTGCTTGAGAAATGCTGCGCATGTTCTTCCTTTTTGGTTTTCTGACTCCAGATCTTTGCACATTTTGTTCTAAGATTTGTCTTTATCTTCTCGAACAGATATTTGAAATTTTCTGTTCAGCTCTTGTATCTCCTCATTTCTTCCATTTGCTTTAGCATCTCTACGCTGGAGAGCAAGTTTCAGTGTCTCTTTTGACATCCATTTTGACCTTTTCCTTCTTTCTTGTCTTCTTAATGACTCTTTGCTTTCCCTATGTATGATGTTCTTGATGTCAGCCCACAGCTCTTCTAGTCTTCAGTCTTTAGCGTTTAATGTATCAAATCTGTTCTTCAGATGATCTCTAAATTCAGGTGGGATATAGTCAAGGTCATATTTTGGCTCTCATGGACTTGTTTTCATTTTCTTCAGCTTTAGTTTGAATTTGCACATGAGCAATTGATGGTCTGTTCCACAGTCTGCCCCTGGCCTCGTTTTGACCAATGATATGAAGCTTTTCCATCGTCTCATAGATGCAATTTGATTTCTGTGTATTCCACCTGGTGAAGTCCATGTATATAGTCTCCTTTTATGTTGTTGAAAAATATATTTTCAATGAATAAGTATATTCGCAAAATATTACCATAGTCTTGCAAAATACTATAATGTGTGCTCCAGCATAATTTCTATCATGAAGACTGTATTTCCCAAGTACTGGTCATTTTTCTCTTTCTTTTCAACTTTTGCATTCCAATCAGTAATTATCAGTACATTTTGGTGGCATGTCTGATCAATTTCAGACTGCAAAATTTGGTATAATTCTTCCATTTCATTCATCGCTGGCTTTAGTAGTTTGGTGTATAAATGTGATCAATAGTGGAATTAACTGATTTTCCTTGTAAGCGTATAGATATTATCGGATCACAGACAGCATTGAACTTCAAGACAAATCTTGATTTTTTTTGTTTTGACAATGCATGTGACACCATTCCTCTACAACTTGTAGTTCTGGCATAGTAAATCATGTGACTGTCAGATCAAAATAGCAAATACGAGCCCATTTCAGCTCACTAATGCCTAGCATTATCGATCTTCATGTGTTCCATTTTATTTTTGATGACTTCTAATTTTCCTAGATTCTTACTTTGTACATGCCACATTCTGATTATTAATGGATGTTTACTACTGTTTCTTCTCATTTTGAGCTGTTTTCTTATTAGAAAATGAAGGTCCTGAAAGCTTTGCATCATTCATATCATTATGGTTAACTCTACTTCGAAGAAGCAGCTCTTTTCCAGTTGTATTTTGTGTGTCTTCCAACCTGAGTGGCTCATCTTCTGACACTATAACTGACAATGTTCTGCTGGTATTCATAATGTTTTCAACTTCCAGCACTACATCAGACAATGGTCCACCGCTATTTATAAGGTTTTCTGTGGTTGAGCATTCAAAAGTTGTCCTCTTCTTTTTCCTAGTCTGTGTTAGTCTGAGAGCTCTGCTGAAACCTGCCAATCATGGGTGACTTTGCTGATATGTAAAATACTGGTGCCATAGCTTCTGGCATCACAGCAACACATAAGCCACAGCAATAGGACAAACTGACATGGGAGTGGTGGGAGGCCATATTAGAGGCAGTTATATTAATGAGGTAGGATGTAAGCTATGCATGTGACACCATTCCTCTACCATTCCTTGGTGGACCTATGGGGTGCATCCTTTGGAATCAGGGTCCCTGTGTTGAGAATCACTAGACCTAAGGAAAACTGATGCCAAGACACATGGAGATCTCCAAAGAATGCCATTCACACAGTTCCTTAAAGGAAACGTGGACCTTCCTTTTGAATTGTGGGCCAACAAAGAGAGAAAGGCTTCCCCTAGAGTTAGCACCTTGAATTGGACTTTTAGCCTCCTAAATTGTGAAAAAATTAATCTCTATTTGTTAAAGCCATCTACTTATGATATTTCTGTTATAGCAGCACTAAATAACTAAGAAAGTGCATAACATGTATTTATTGAATAAATGAACTTTCATCTAATTTGTCAATATAGTGTCCTACTTCCTTGCTTAAATGACCCTATTTCCATTTAACTATAAGTTATTTTCCAACTCAAGTATTCAGATACTTTGAATGACTTCTGATATTGGACAACTACAATTAAATCATGAAAGTTTATATTTTATTCCTATCACAGTCTTTCTACATTTCCATTTCCTTTGGTATAGCTAGCAGCTCTCTCTTATTTATTTTGTGAACAAGTGAGCATTCATTCAGTCATAATTTATTAAGCCTCTAAAGCATAAGGAACAAAGAGAAATGAAAGTAAGAACATTGTCTTTATTTCCAGAGCTCCTAATTTGGTTTAGATAGAACCATTCAGACAAATATTCACAGTACAATGTGATACACTTTTAATTCTCTATTTCAGGTCAGTAAAAGTGGCAGTATTACCAACACTATATACTAAAGCTGGGTTAAAAACAAACAATGGTAGTGACAGAAAGAAACGACTGAATCTAGGAAAGCAAAATGGAGGTTTGTAATGTCAAATGGATTATCGTTTCAATCTATGCAAAGTTTATTGAAGGACTCTTTTATTCATTTATTGATAACAGTAATGGATGAGGGACATACACATGAATGTCTAGCTATGCATTTTTTTTAAAAGCACTGTTGTTAAATGAAGGAGCCCTAGTGGTGCTACAGGGTAAGCTCTGCACTGCCACCTACACGGTCAGCAGTTCAAACCCACCAGCCACTCCACAGGAAAAACATGACTCTATACGCTCTTGTAAAGATTTAGAGTCTTGGAAATCCTATACAGAGTCAATATGAATCAGAATCAACTTGATGGCAGTGAGTTTGGTTTTGGTTCTTAACGATGCTGTATGTTTGATCATTTTAGCAGAATTCCATTTCTGAGAAAAAAATGTTAACATGGTATGAACTGAAAGATGTATATAGAAGGTGCTATGACAGCACAGAGAGGAAACTTCTAACTGCCTAGGGGATTATATGTACCTTAATAAAGGTTGTAGGAAAGGGCCACATATACAGCATATCCCATCAGATACTAGGAACTGGAAGTGGTTCTATAGACTCTACAGGGAGAACGGTAGGAAATAAAGTTAAATATGCAGGACAGTCAACTCATGAAACACTTTAACAATTCAGCAAAAGGATCCAACATTATGTTGTTGTTGTTTAGTGCCATTGAGTCAGTTCCAACCCACAGCGACCCTATATAGGATTTCCAAGGGCAGTTGGTGAGCTTGCAGTTCAAACTGATTTTGCAATCAAATGCATTAACCCACAGCGTCACACCAGGACTCCATCCAATATTACATTGGCTTTCAAAGGCAAGCTCTGAAATACTGGTAGCTGTACAAAAAGCCTTAAGGAAACAACTAACATGGAGGCAAAGATGACTCTGCTAATAGCATTTCAAAATATGTGTGGCTTTTTTTAACAAGCGGTGGTTATGAGTCAGGGTGCTAACCTCAAGGTTAACAGTTCAAAACTACCAGTCATTCCATGGGAGAAAGATAAGGCTTTCTGCTCCCATCAATATTTACAGACCCAGAAACCCTATACAGGGTCACTATGAGTCGGACCTGACCCCATGGCACACTACCATCACCACCAATTAACCACTACAAAGCAACGCAACCAGAACAACTCTTCCTTAGTTTGGTAACTATCTTTTATTTTCAATCATTTCATCTTGTTAATATTTTAAATGGAATTACCTGAATAAAAATGCTGGGTGGTGACAGGTAGAAAGAATGGAATACACATACGCACAAATATATTTATCCACGACAGAGGACTACATTTACAAACAAACAAACAGAAAACCCTTGCCAAATAAAAATAACTGCAAAGTTGTCTTTTGGTCACCTGAGTTGATTAATTAATCCAATTAATGTTTATCTAGTTAAGAAATGGAGTCCTGGTGTGGCACTGTAGGATAAGCACTGGACCAAAAGGTCAGTTTGAACCACAAGGTTAGTAGTTCAAACTCACCAGCTGCTCCTCAGAAACCCTAAACAGGGTTGCTATGAGTTGGAACTGATTTGACGGCACTTAACAACAAGAAGTTCCAAAATTTACCAAAGAGGAGATTATGGTTTTGTTTTTTTGTAATAAGTCCTTGTTCACAGATTGTTGTTTGAATTTTTGTATAATTTCCCATTCAGTCCCTTCATAAATGACATTCTTACTATAACTACTAGCTACTATCAATGAGACAACTTCAAAAAGTTCATAGAAAAACTAAATGAAAAGATAATTGTCCATGAACTTTCTGACGTTCCTTTATATAGAGCATTTACTGTGCTGCACCATTACTCAATTGAGCAGCATTACTCAATTTTATAGACACAAAGGCTCTAATCGTTTTAATAATTTTCCAATGAAGCAAATGTTACAGTGGTTTGCTCCAAAGCCTGTGCTTTAATTCAACATCACAATATCTCTTATTGACAAACAAGTTTGATAATTTATGTGCCGTTTACTCTTACATGTCACAGAACTCCTAGAGTAGTAGAGAGCTGTCTTATTGGGGGTTGGGGGGGGGAGTGGATATCCAATGGAGATATAAAACCATACCATTCAGTTTTCTGGTGCTATAAGAAAAGCACTAGACTGCTAACCACAGGTCTGCAATCCAAACCCACCAGCCACTCTTTGGAAGTCCTATATAGGGTTACTATGAGTCAGAACAAACTCAGGGACACTTAACAAGATAGAAAAGGCACATAAGTGGCTGTCAGTCTACTTCCTTCTTTGTGGGCTTCCCTGAAATCAAGCTGATTCTGAGATCCTAGAGTCCACCCTCTTTCAACTTTTTAACTGGGGCAATTTAGAAAGGAAGGGCAGAAAGAAGGGAATTAAGTGTTCACTGATCACTTAAAACTAAGGGACTGTATTAAATAAACTGTTTACACATTTTCTAATTTAATTTTCACAAGCATATTGTGAGATGGGTTATCCATTTTATTAAGATAGAAAGGCTCAAAGACACAAAATATCTTCCTTAAGACGATATAGATAATAAGTGGAAGGACAAGACTTGTATCTACTTCTTTGAAATGTAAACATTTTCAACAGAATAAGCCAGTTCTGTAAGCATAGAAATGTAAGTAAGCCCTGGTGTCTAGATCTCACAACTATTCTATAAATTCAGGGGTCTTTTGAGAGATCTTACAAACACTTACTCCTTTCTTTTCTCCTCTTGTCCTGGTCATCCTAGTTCATGCTTCTTATTCCAGAAGTAACTTTATTATTTATTTTCTTTCTAATATTAAATTTATTCATTAACATGAGATATCAACCTATGTAATTCACTATGCTGCATAACAGTAATTGTCAAAATCATTATAAACATCAAATTAGCTTCATTAGGAGGTTCTGTTTTTATAATACTACATGGTTTGCAAACAGCATGGTAAACAACATGCTTTGTGTCTCATTCCTTCTTAAATTACTCTAAGTGCATTAACAATACCTTGCTATGTATAGCTCTTTACAATTTACCAAGTACTTTCATGTATTTAATGTATGGAACTCCTGGTGTGGAGCTGTGGGCTAATGCTTAAGACTGCAAAGTCATCTGAACTGCAAGGTCACATAAAACAAAGATGGTCTCCTGATTCCAAGAGACTATTTTCTTAATAAATCAGACTTGCATCTCTTAAAATACAGTCTCTAAATTTTATATAAGCTTTCCCTCCAGTGTTAACAAAGTAATGCAAAAGCTATGTACTTCTTCAATCTTTGAAATGAACTCAGAGATACAGCACACAGATTTATCTACAGTTATAAAACAGAATATAAATGTTAGAAACCTAGATAATGTAAAAGAAAGGCTATTATATAAGAGGTTGGAATGTGGAAGGAAGAGAGAAAAGATTAGAAAAAAAGGATGAGAATGTTTATATCTTTGTTTTATAAAATGAGGAATCTGTTTATAGTTACTGAAATAGGAAATGGAGCTTTAAATATATTGTTTGAAACTACAGATAATGTCAGGTAGAAGAAGGAATGAGGAAGGGAATCCTTAAAAGAAATTAGTGTGTATTGTAACAGGAAATCTACAGACAATGTCTCTTTAGATAGAGGACCTGAGAAATAGAAAGGTGATTGCACTCAGAGCACAAGCTATGGCTTGTGGACAAGTTCCTTCGGGATCAACTAACCTTTGAACTACTTGCCTGTATAATTTGTACAAAAATTATTTTAATCAGAAAAAAAAGATGAACATCAAAAAACAAACAAAATATGCTTCTTTAAAATTACACCATCACTATAGGAAACGGGGAGTCATTAGTTGAACTTTTAAATCAAAGTGTACATAGTTCTCTAACATTTCAAATGGGACCAGTTTCCTGGAACCAGCAATGACTTTTCTATTGTGAAAGTATGAATGCTTTCTTATTAATAAATTTTCAATAGCACTATAGTGTTAGTCTTTCATGACTGATGTTATTGCAGATGACAGCTCTTTCCTGATACAAATATCTGACTGTCAGCACAATCCTACACTGGAAATAATTTAAATGTATCACGACAAGTTGTGTAAATGCCACCTAATTCCCAACCCCATCTAACCTGCCTTACTGAAAGTCACAGACACAACCACAATTTTCTCTCTCTTCCTAAACATGTTCCAGAAATACACAAAAGGTATAGGGGGTCAGGTAAAACACAGAGCTGAGAGGATACTGAGGCAAATATACAAATTAAACACAGAGTGATTTCTGAGGCAGAACAATCTGTGCAAGAATACATTTCCCCAAAACAAATTTATCCACATTAATAAGATACACTCTCCAGGAACCTCTAAATGCTATCTTTTAAAAAAACAAATAGCCATAATGTTTTATTACCATTAAGACTAAACTTGTATTGAAAAGATTTTATGTAACAAGAAAAGCAATAGCAAATTTAACTACTTGATAGTAACTGTTTTCTATTACCCATGGAAGAGCAAAAACCTGTGTATTTTTTTGTTCTGTTTTTGTTTTACATATATAACCATAGGAAAGGAGCTCTGGTAGCGTAGTGGTTACGAATCGGGCTGCGAACTTAAGGCCAACAGTTCGAAACTACCAGCGGCTTCGCGGGAGAAAGATGAGGCGTTCTGTTCCCGTAAGGATTTACAGCCTCGGAAACCCTGTACAGGGTCGCTATGGGTCAAAACCGACTCGACGGCACTTAACAACAACAACAACAACCATAGGAAGCACTAACATACTAAAATGATCAGTGCACTGGACATGGGAGAGTGCACCCACAATGACTTTGTTCCTTTAGTTGTTTTGTTTCCCTATTTTGAATTACATTAAATAAAGACCCAATTGTTTTTATTTTCTATTGTTCAGTAACACAAAATATTCACAACAAAATGAGAATATATCACATAGTTCTAATACAGGTTACCTTGATACCTCTTTAACTGTCATTTAAATATCAGAAGAAAACACCTTAAGACATATGAAACAAACTAGCCAAGTGTTACAACTTACAATAAATCAAACAAAAGAAAAAATAACTTTAAATATATATTCATATTGTATACACATACATACACAGCAGAAGGACAGAGTACTATGTTTCTTCTATTACTTTAAATAAAAAAATTAGGAGGAGGCAGATAGGATAGAGGTGCAGTGAAGTTTTCTGTCAGCAATACCATAGAATACCAGGCAAAGTGGGTTCAGGGAAGAGCTCCCAAACGCTGAACCACATATGTAGTAATACTTTAAAAGTTAGAAGGCTTATAACTAGTGGGACTTGTAGCAAAAGCAATAAATTTCGTATTTTTGAATCTGCTGGGCTTGTAGCCCACAACTTGGGCGAGACCAAATAGCAAGACTAAGCAGGGGAGCAATCGGACCCACCAAAGACTAATGCCTGCGGCAACATGGGAAACAAAGGTGGACAATACTCTTTGTTTTGTTCTCTTCTGATGCTTTTTGGGTATCTGTTCATTAGCCTCTTGCTGTTGGTGCACCTCCATTCTGGTGATTAGAGGGGCTGACTGAGAGAATGCACATCCACCACCCCCACCACTGGAGGTTTCTACTACCATGCATGCACACAGATCCTCTCAGCGTTTAAAGGGCCAGTCCATGCTTAAACCAACCAGCAGTGCAAGACAGCCACAACTGGCCATGAACTGTTTATTAACAGGGAAAAGGACAGAACAGGGGTCGTTTAAAGAGCTTGTTGTTGGTATGTGCCGTGGAGTCAGTTCCGACTCACAGGGTTCCGAGGCCATAAATCTTTACAGGAGCAGAAAGCCTCATCTTTCTCCCATGGAACAGCTGGTAGTTTCGAACTGATGACCCTGCGGTTAGGAGCCTGATTCATAACCACTACACTACCAAAGCTACTTTTAAAGAGCTAGTCCCCGCTTAAAATCAACCGACAGAATAAAATGGCAACAGCAGGCCCTGAGCTGTTTATTATTAGGGAAAAGGCCAGAACAGGGGTTGTGGAGTGAGAGAGTCTAAAAACAAAACAGGCGAAAATTGGACATGGGATGATTTCTAAAATATATAGGAAACTACAACAAAAAGACCTGCGATATGCAGATGCTACAACCTTGCTTGCTGAAAGTGAAAAGGACTTGAAACATTTACTTATGAAGATCAAAGAGCACAGCCTTCGGTATGGATTACATCTCAATGTCAAGAAAACAAAAATCCTCACCACTGGACCAATAAACAACATTCTTATTAATGGAGAAAAGATTGAAGTTGTCTAGGACTTCATTCTTCTAGGATCAACTATCAACACTCGCGGAAGCAGCAGTCAAGAGATCAGACGATGTATTGCACTGGGCAAATCTGCTGCACAGGAACTTTTAAAGTATTGAAGAACAGAGATGTCAGCTTGAGGACTAAGTGCACCTGACCCAGGCCATTGTGTTTTCAATAGCCTCATATGGATGCGAAAACTGGACAGTGAATAAGGAAGATCGTAGAAGAATTGATGCCTTTGAGTTGTGGTGTTGGAGGAGAATACTGAAAGTACCATGGACTGCCAAAAGAACCAATAGATCTGTTTTGGAAGAAGTGCAGCCAGAGTGCTCCTTGGAGGCCAGGATGGCTAAACTTCGTCTCTCATACTTTGGACATATTGTCCGGAGGAAACAATCGTTGGAGAAGGATGTCATGCTGGGTAAGGTGGAGGGTCAGAGAAAAAGAGGAAGACCACTAACGAGATGGATTGGCCACGTGGCAGCATCGATGGATTCAAGCATGGCATGAGTAGTGAGTGAGGTTGGCCCAGGATCAGACATTGTTTCGTTCTGCTGTGCATGGGGTCGCTATGAGTCAGTTCCGACTCGATGGCACCTGACAACAACAACAACAACAACAAGAAACAGACAAATAACCCAATTAAAAAATGGGCACAAGACATGAACAGACACTTCACCAATGAGATCTGGGCAGCCAACAAACATATGAAGAAATGTTCACGATCACTAGCCATTGTTGTTGTTGTTAAGTGCCGTCGAGCCGGTTCCGACCCATAGCAACCCTGTATAGCGTTTAAGAAAAGCAGCTGGTGAGCTTGAACCGCCGACCTTACGGTTCAAACAGCGTTGCAGTCTGGAGCATTAACCCACGGCACCACACCAGGACTCCTCACTAGCCATTATAGAGATGCAAATCAGAACAACAATGAGATATCATCTCACACTAGTAATAACAGTAAAGATCAAAAAAGTAGAGGACAATGAGTGCTGGGAGGATGCAGGGAGACTGGTACACTCCTGCATTGCTGGTGGGGTTGTAAATGATTATAATACACCGCTTTCAAAAATGGATAGAACAACCAGAAAGAAACTTGACAAAGACACAGAAGAACTAAACAATACAATCAGCCAACTGGACCTTTTAGATGTGTACAGAGCATTCAACCCAACAACAACACAATACACATTCTTTTCCAGTGCCCATGGAACATTGGAGGGGATTGTAACCATGGCAATTAAATGATATACGATAGGATGAATGTAAAGCTAATGTTCTCCCATGTAAACGATCACATAATTCACAATAAAACATTTAAATAATAAATAAATAAATAAAAATGAACAAGCAGTCTAGCCAATCTAGCTATATTTGACCTTGGTCATAGGCATCATCACGTGGGTAAAAATAAATGTTTCAAGCACTATAAACAGTGTTTTGAATGTACCAACACATCCCAATTATGTCAGTATGGGATATAAAGTGAATATCAAACAGAAAATTATCCTTAACTTTTGTTCTGCTGACCTCCCATACTGAAGACTTAAAGTAGAGGTACTGTTGTTAAGTGCCATTGAGCCAGTTCCAACTCATATCGACCCTGTATAGGGTTTCAAAGAGCAGTTACGAATTTGAACTGCTGACCTTGCAGTTCAAACCAACCTTGTGGTCCATTCCTCATCCTATAGTACCAAAACAGGACTCCATGAAGCAGGGGTGGGGGAACCTTTTTTTCTGCCAAAATTTATCCACAGGCCATACAAAATTATCAACTTAAAAATTAACCTACTATAGTTGGTCAAATATTTAATTAACTAACCCTAATAGAGAGGGACCAGTCACTGGAGAAGGATACCATGTTTGGTAAGGTGGCGGGTCAAGAAAAAGAGGAAGACCCCCAACAAGATGGATTGGCCAAGTGGCAGCATCGATGGATTCAAGCATGGCATGAGTAGTGAGTGAGGTTGGCCCAGGATCGGGCAGTGTTTCATTCTGCTGTGCACAGGGTCACTATGGGTCAGTACCAACTTGATGGCACCTAACAACAACAACAACTATAGAGCCCTGGTGTGGCACCATAGGATAAACACTCTGCCTCAAGATTGATTTGAAGAGCACAGTGATGGTTCAAACTCACCAGTCACAGGGCTAGACCAAATGATTTCACGAACTTTTTTGGTGCTGTAGGATCAGCACTGGACTTTGAACCACAAAGTCAGCAGTTCAAACCCACCAGCTGCTCCTAAGAAACCCACAGGGTTGCTATGAGTTGGAACTTATTTGGCAGTTGTTGTTGTTAAGTGCCTTCGAGTTGGTTCCCATCCATAGCAACCCTGCACAGGGTTTCCAAGGAGCAGCTGGCGAGCTTGAACTGCTAACCTTGCAGTTCAAACGGCTTTGCAGTCTGGCGCATTAACTCACAGGGCCATACTTAATAATAAACAACATACAGCTGCTGGCCATTCCCCACCCCCTGATTTAAAGAAAAGTCTCTTTTAACTCACCTCCTTGCTTTAGGGTTTTGACTGTAGGTGGAACTGTGGAACCCTGGATAGAACAACCACTTCTTTCCCCTAGTAATTAATAATTGTTTTTAAAATTATTACATGCTATGAAAAGATACAAAGGTCATCTGTTTATAGCCCATCCTTCAAAAAAAACAGTTTATGAATCCAGTTTAAGACATACATCTTGATCTCTAAAAAGTTACCAGTGCAGTATGAACACGACCTAAGTCGTCAATTTTCCCAAATTAGCCTGTCAAAATAGTTTTTCTTGAATCCACATTCTCTTGTAAAAATTATTTATAATAATAGATTTTTCTTGAAACCCTTTTTAGCAAGGTAAATACAAGTAGCACAATATCTAAATTGTTAATGTTTCAGAGATTGGGTACCCTTTTGATGGTTTCTGCATCATCCAATATTTTGCCCACTAAATCCCTCAATATTGTGATTCTCAAGACCTGCATTTTTCTTCAGCTTGAGAAATGTTCAAGTGGGTTCTTCCCTTTTGGTTTTCTAAATCCAGGTCTTGCCACATTTCAATGCAGTATTTTACTCTGCCTGCTTGAGCTCTTCTTTGAAATTTTCTGTTTAGCTCTTTTACTTCATCATTTCCATTCGCTTTAGCTACTCTACATTCAAGAGCAAATTTCAGCGTCTCTTTTCAGATCCAATCTGGTCTCTTATTTCCTTCCTATCTTTTAATGACCGTTTGCTTTCATCACGCATGATGTTCCTGATGTCATTCCATAACTCTATTAGTCTTGAGTAATTAGTGTTTAATGCATCAAACCTGTGCTAGAGATGGTCTCTAAATTCAGATGAAATACACTCAAGGTGATGTTCTGGCTCTTATGGACTTGTTTTAATTTTCTTCAGCTTCAGCCTGAATACTCTAATGAACAAATTGATAGTGTATTTCACAGTTGGCCCATGGCCTTCTTTTGCCTGATGACATTCAACATTCTTCCCACAGATGGAGTCACTTTAATTCCTATGTATTCCATCCAATGAGATTCACAGGTATGTTGTTGTTGTTAAGTACCGTGGAGTTGGTTCCAAATCATAGTGATCCTACACAGGGTTTCCGAGGCTGTAAATCTTTATGGGAGCAGACCGCCTCATCTTTCTCCCAAGGAGCCAATGGTAGTTTCGAACTGCCGACCTTGACGTTAGCAGGCCGATTCATAACCACTACGCTACCAGGCTCCTTTTCACAGGTATAGCCACCATTTATGTTGTTGAAAAATGTATTTGTAATGAATACATCGTTGATATTACAAAATTCTATCATGTGATCTCCAGTGTCATTTCTATCACAATGTTATATTTTCCAACTACCAATCCCTCCTCTTTGTTTCCAACTTTTGCATTCCAATCACCAGTGATAATGCATATTGATTGCATGATTAATCAATTTCAGACTGCAGAAGTTGGTAGAATTCTTCAATTTTATCATCTTTGACTTTTGTGGTTGGTACATAAATTTGAGTAACAGTTGTATTAACTGGGCTTCCTTGATGACAGGATATTATTGTATCACAAATAGCATTATATTTCAAGATAGATGCTGAAATGTTCTTTTTGACGATAAATATGACCCATTTTTCTTCAGTTTGGCTTTCCTGGCATAATAAACAATGTGGTTGTCCATTTCAGTTCACTAATGCTTAGGATGTTGATCTTTATGTGTTCCAGTTCATTTTTTACTTCCAGTTTTCTTAGACTCATACTTTATACAGTCCACATTCTAATTATTAATGGATGCTTACAGCTGTTTCTTCTCATTTCAGCAAGTTAAGACCCCAAAGCTTTGCTTCATCCTCAAGGTCGGTTTGAACTTCAAGGTTGACAGTTCAAACTCACCAGCCGCTCCTTGGAAACCCTGTACAGGGCCCCTAATGAGTCTGAACTGACTAAAAAACACTTAACAACAACATGGTATGCTGAAAAGATGATTTTAAATATTTGAATTCTCAACCACATTTTTTTTTTTTAATTTCAAAAATGGATTGAACTATGGTCAGTAAAGCTTTAGAGTTAATTGCATTTTAATATTTTATGATGTCTCAGAAGACTACTAATTCACATAAGGCACACATGGTAACTCTCTAAAATGCATCATTAACCATTTCATTTCCTAACTACCAAATATAAGATAATATATTATATTGTTGTTGTTGTTGTTGTTAGGTGCCATCGAGTCGATTCCGACCCATAGCAACCCTGTCTAGGGTTTCCAAGGAGCAGCTGGGAGATTGAACTGCTGACCTTGCAATTCAAAAGATTTTGCAGTCTGACGCATAAGCCCATAGTGCCACTTGAGAGAGCTGAAAAAATGCTTGCCAATCAGAATTTACCAGTTCAGAGCTTTCAGTTTTAGCTTAAACCTTTTAAAGATCATGCTTTTCCTTAGCGTACACATAAGTAAAAGACCAGCTGCTCCGCGGGAGAAAGATGAGGCTTTCTACTCCCGTAAGGATTTACACCCTCGGAAACCCTGTACAGGGTCGCTATGGGTCGGAACCG
>NW_006408537.1:23351499-23353578 GCF_000296735.1 Chrysochloris asiatica | reverse complement strand
GAAGGCTGTAAATCATTATGGGAGCAGAAAGCCTTATCTTTCTTCCGCGGAATAGCTGGTAGTTTCGAACTGCTGACCTTGAAGTTCGCAGCCCGATTTGTAACAAGTACGCTACCAGAACTCCTAGGTTACCTATAATTAGCTGTTTTAAGGCTCAAAATACACTTCTTGTAAGGTTTATTATAAGGATGCTTCTTGGTATACTTATATTTGTAAATAAAAAATAAATGTTAAGGGGGCCTTCAAAAAGTTCATGAGAAATGGAATTACAAAATAATGGAATTTTTCCATGAATTTTGAAGCCTCCTTGTATTATTGGCCCTCTGTAATGATGGGCTCCACAGCTACAGATTTAACCAAATCCAGTAAAAATTACTGGGGTGGCAGGGAAATAATTAAGTGGTAAAAGCAATCTCCCTCAAAGGCTATGCATTAACATTGTATTAAGTATTAAAAGTAATCTAGAGATGATTTTATGCATAGGTTATATGCAAACATTACACCATTTTATAAGACACTCTAGCAGAACAGTGGTTATGAGTCGGACTGTTCAAAACTACCAGCTGTTCCGTGGGAGATAGATTAAGCTTTCTGCTCCTGTAAAGATTTACAGCCTCAGAAACACTGTACAGGGTCTCTATGAGTCAGAACCTACTCCATGGCACATAATCACCACACCGTTTTATATAAAGGACTTGAGCCTTCACAAATTTTAGTATCCTTGGGAGAAGAGGAATATGAGTGCATTCTGGAATGAATCCTCCACAAATAGTTAAATATAACTTTATGTACGAATACTTTTAAAAACTGTTGAATTTTATATTGTTGCTTCTGATAATTTTCACCTTGAAAATATTCTTTAACTTACCTGTTGCATGTAACAAGCTGGCTTCTACTCTGTGAGGAATTCTTGGTGGAAGTCTCATAGATGCACGGATTTGGTAAAACCTAAAACAAAATAGACAAGAAAGTCATTTCAAACATATTTTAAAAATGTACAATGTCCAGTTTCTATCTATTCTATCTATCTATAAAGATAATAAAGTTGATCTGCTTTTATATCAATCTGATTATTTTTACTATTGATGCGAAAGACATCAGACACAGATCAAGTTTAGCATGATTTATTAAGAGATGAATGAGTGAAATAAAACCAACATATATGGTGTTTCCTACTTTATACAAGATAATGTTATAGCAACCTATGGCAACAGAAGGCTATCTAAGAGTTTTATTTTTTCGGTCTATGCGGTTAAGAGCTTATTTTATAGCACCACCACAGCAGGTATAAAATACTTGGGTAACTACATCTTTCTTGCAAAGCTAGGAAGATGTTGTTTTATTACTGTAGGTTCTTAAATATCTTTAAGAAAATGTCTGATGGCAAATTTTTATTTCTCTGCACATGAAATTTTTAAAACTGGGTATTTATACATTTATGTAATTTTAAAAAATATATACATTTTACTACAATATTAACTCTGTAAATCCTTTTAAAAATTTCTCCATGAAAACAATGGTCATCACAAAAAGGAAAAAAGAAAACACTTTTTACTATTACCTAGCTGAATTTACTAATTCCCTGAGGTAAACAGAAATATTAACAATTTTTATTATCAATTAATAATTATCCACAAACACCAAATATCAATTATTAATCAACAGGTAATTAAATAATGAGGACTAATACACAGTCCCTGGGTTAAGTAATATTCGACACATAAGTAAATGCATACTTATGCAAATGGTTATACATATATTTAAATTAGATACAGAAATATTTCAAAAACACAGAAACACAATATTCTTAAGCTTGTAAATTGTTGTTGTCAGGTGCCGTTGAGCTGGTTCGTACTCATAGCGACCCTCTGCACAACAGAACAGAAACATTGCCCAGTCCCGCACCATCCTCAGAATCATTATCCTCCAAAAACAGACATACAAAAGACCAGGATATGATTATTAAACCACCAATCACTCTGTCAATCTGAATCTATCTCATAGTCACTCTATATGACAGAGTAGAATTTCCCTATATGGTTTCCAAAGCTGTAAATCTTTATGGAAGCAGAGTACCTC